>NW_019384448.1:1234412-1259542 GCF_000671375.1 Centruroides sculpturatus | reverse complement strand
ATAGCATCTTACCAATATCCCACATAATATAATGCCTAAACTAAAGTCTAAATTCTATTGTAACCACATTAACAGTAGTCAATTATAAAATTATCATATGTATCAGAAAAATATTTTAAAAATATGTAGCAATATATTGTTTTTTTGTATAAATATTTTCTAATAAATCTCTACTGCTGTTATTTACCCATGCCATATCAAATTTAAGTTTATGGGTACAGCATACAAATTACAGAATGAGTGGAAAATAACTAGACATTTAGAGATTGCTAATATTAATATATTTCTCAGGCAAAGATGATGGAAATTATTTGGCATGTGCCTTATTAAATTAAAATACAGATGCATACCTTACAATTCAATGTAAGACTTGCACCATCCACCAATGACACATTTTTCTCAGATCTGGCTGTCCAACTGAACCTGTGGTCATTTAATTTCAAATGATAATTCTTGATTGTTTCCAGATGTATTGTGATATGAAGTCCCTTCACTGTATGCCACATCTTTGCACAGCAATCACCGATTACCACACCTCAATAGCATGCAGCAATCTGTACTTGCTATTGAACAGACAGTGGTCAGTAATATTTTTGCCACTATGCAAGCAACCTCTCTCAGTCACTGCCCACACCACTGATGTGAGAATTATAAAATTCCATTGAGTGATGTGTATGCGCACATGAATTTTATGATTACATTATTATTACAAAAATTATAGCAATTTTTCAATGCCTAGTTGTTGTTATAAAACTTTTTATTTTAATTTAAAGCTTGTATTTAATTAATAGCATAAATATATTACAAAGGAAATTAAATGTGTTGGAGTATAATATAGCTAAAAACTGAGTTTCATGATCAAAATTTATATATCTCCAGGAATTCCTGAAACTTAAAAAAAATAATAATAATAATAGTCTCAAGTCCCAGGAACAGAAAAATAGCAGACTCAAAAACCCACATTTTTAGGCTTTCATATGCACTAGCAAGTAAAAAAGAGCTGTGATTTACTTTATGATGGCAGTCTGTGCATTTTGTTATTACAAATGAATCAATCTAAACTCAAATGAAAAATACAGTACATAAAATTATTTAATAGAATACTAATTTAAAATATTAATTTTTACTGTCATTTATTATAAAGCATTAGATATTTAACTACTATACTTATTTACTACTGTTAGATTGAATTTCTAAATCTAAAAATTAAAATTGTTTAAATCATAGTTTATTTAAATGTAAAAATTTTTTTATAAATTTTCTGCATTTAAACAAGTCTTCATTAATTAAAAAATAATATTTTTAATCTAGTTTTTCAAACTAAAATTTATTTCTGTACAAAATTAATGAAAAATTTTTACAATAAAAAATTAGTATTTTAGTAATGATTTTCAAGCTCATTAGGATAGTATTAAAAGTAAACAAGCATACAACAAAAATACAAGAATATTTAAATCAGTTTTATGCAGTATACATTTGTATTTGTTAATTTTATAATTCTATTTCATAATCATCAAAAATATATCACTAATTCAATCTATGGAACAGTAATAACAGTTTTATTTCTTCTGTAGTCATTGTCATTAGCCTATATAAAATAAAGGTTGATTTCAAAACTGTCCAATAATTGAAAAAAAAATTGGTAAAAGTTATGTAGAATGTAAATGTGTCTTAATATACAACTTATAATATAAATATTACTTATTAAATGAGTTTATAAAATTACTTTTCTTAATTGAAACTTTCATTTACTTAGGAAAATTAATGTTAAGTAAAATTTGTTTTAAAATAACATCTACACTTTAATTATAGGAAATCATTCTAAACTTTCATATTTCTATTTTTACAATAAACAATTTTTACATAATGCACAATATAATTGAACATAATTTGTAAGCTGTATAAAACATATACACTACCAAATTTAAACAATAAGTATTATTTTATTTCTTCTTACATTCTGCTGTCATTTGAAATTGTATCAAATATACTACTTCAAAGATATAAAACTGCAAATGTATTTTTTTTCCCTAAAGAAATAATCATAAAAAAACAATTTTTTAAGCTTTTATTAATACTCATTAAAAATTCTAAATTAAGAAAACAAATTTTAAAGCTTAATTTTAAATAATTAGAATTTAGAAATGAATAGTACAATAAGACAATAAAGTTTTGAAATGTTAAATGTGAAAAATTTAACTTATTTGTTTGTGAATAAAATTTTACTACTAAGTTATTTCCATTTTTTTAAAAATCACTTAATAATGAAGAATTTTAAATATTTGAATTAGTGATCATGTTAGTGAAAAGGAGCATAGCCATCTATACTTGTGGCAATACATGTTAACTGCTATCCTCATGGCTTTCAGCACTGTTTTTGTTTTTGCATTTTAGCATTTTATTAATGTTAATAAAAGCTGAAAAGATCACAATGCTATTATTATTTAAAAGGTATCGATCATGTTATGTAGAGCTGTGGACACAGCATGATGCCTGGATTAAATAGGTTATAACAGATGAAAACGTGTAAGGTTCCCAAAGATAGCATTATGCATAGATTATTATTATTGACAGAAGAAACTGGGTGCTAGTTAAAGTATAGTTAATATTAAACAGAACATGTTAGAATTCTATTCCTACTAAACAAAATGCCAAATTAATTTAGCACTAAGTTAAAAAATTTATTATGATTATTAAAATTAATGAGATAGTGACATAACTATCTACCTCTAGACAAATTAGTTCCTAATGATTATCTTAGCCATATAATAGCTCAAAAATTTGACATTTCATTTGGTTTAACTAATAAATTGGATTTAGAGATGATGTTGGTATACACAATGAGTCTACTAAGTTTTAGGACAGATTTAATATAAAATACATATATGAAGAAAATAATTTTTTTATTATTTATCCTTCATATACATCCCTTCTAAGTCTATGCATTGCTTGGCATGGTCATACAGCTTCTGTATTCCACTGTAGAATTTTGCAACTGGAATAGACTTCAGTTCTCTCCTGGATGCCATAAATAAGTCAAAATGACACCTTCAATTGATACTTTACTTTAGGGAATAGAAAGTAATCTGCAGGAGCCAGGTCTGGCAAATAAGGAAGGTGGTTAAGCACATTAACTTGATTTTGTCAAGAAACTGCTTGAGAGAATATGAAACAAATTGTATGCAAAGCTTCCTTTTCTTCAAATATGTGACAATCTTCTGCACAGGATCCTTGCTGATATTTACTTCTGCTATCATTCTTGGTGACAGGTGATGAATTGCAATCAGCAGTTGTCAAATCTTGTTGATCGCATCTTCATTTTGACACTCAATAGGCGACACATTTCCTAGTGTCATCTTCGATGTCTTCTTACATGAAACCATGCATACCATCAGAAAATGTTAGATTGCAACAGTACATCATTACTATAGGTTACAATCATCAGTTTAACTGTATATGTTGCAGTTTTATCAGATTTACAGCATAACTTTATTGCCACTGTTACTTGAATCCATGACAAGAGCTCTTCACTCAGTCACATTCAAGTACACATAGCATAAAAACAACTTCACTGACCTATTCAAAACTGCACACACAAATCAAGATATGCATTTAACAAAATCTGTTGGTGGCTAATAGATGATGCAGCCAGTGCTTCTATAAAAGAACCAGTACTAAAACTTAGTAGATGCATATGTTTTATCCCTACTTCAAACAGCTATCAAATTTTGTAGTTATGGGAATTTTTTTCACATGAACTTCCTCTATATCTTTGAATTTGCACACTTTCACTTCCTTTTCATTTCCACTAATTAAATAATTACAGTAGTTATTTTCTAGGAAAACTGAGCACCATGGCACAGAAAACTAAAACTGTGAAAAAAAAAGAGTTTAAAACTGATCTAAATCTAAAATAAAAAATGGTTGTAGAGATCAATGTAAATTGACAGAAACTGGAAACTTTGCTGATTGCATGCTACATGCCAGTCATCAGTCTATGGTCCCATGGGAAGTCCCCTCTCAGACACCCTTTGTGAACTGGTCATTTGGCAACTTGAGGCCACCATCCTTCCTGCCTTCAACCACCACATTCTTCTACATCAATGATATTCTTATCTTGTGGCAGCAAAAATCCTGTATTTAAGATTTCTTGGATTTTAGGAGACAGAAGCTTTAGGGGTTGGTGTTGCATAAAATCAACACCAACCCCTAAAGCCTCTGTCTCCAGTTTGAACAGGACAGAGAAAAGAAGTTTACTTCTTTGACTTCCAGCTTACCTTATCCAATGGACACATCTCAACTAAAGTCAACAGGAAGCCTACATAACACCTGATCTTCATCCTTGCCCCATCCTAAAATCCTTTTGTTTTAGATGGCCTGCTTCAATGCCCTAATTCATCGAGCCTTCACCCATTCATCTGATACTCAGACAGGAATAAGGAACTCCAAACTACTGCCCAATTTGCACACTCCAAACACTGTCAAAGGTCTAATTTTTTGTCTTTCCTTGCCACCTTTGTCATTCCTAATAATTGCTTCCACAGTAACATATATCAGACTGTTATGTACAAGGAAATAAACAGAAATAATAACTTTCGATCAGCTTTCAGAAGAAGTCCCTTGGTTTTCACTCTCTTCTGCAATGCTAAAGACCATTCAGATATATGCCTCCAACCTTGTATATTTACTATCCCCATTACAGATCACAGAGCCAATCACAACTTAAAATTTGTAGGTGCCACAGCGTATCCTTTAAACACCGCCTCAAAGAACATTTGACTTCCATTGTAAAAAGACTGGCCAACACCACTTAGCCTCCAATCTCGATATACAGGTACAATACATTTTGATCATGCATGCCTCCTACATAGCACCTCCCAACAAAGAATATTTTACATCAATGTTTCTCAACGGGGGCGATATTGCCCCCATGTGGGCGTTTTTCCATGTTGAGGGGGCGATTAGTAACAATTTATATTTTGAGGGCGATATAGTAAAACATTATATTAAAAATAATTAGATATTTTATTCGTTATAACGTACAATAATTAAACAAATAACATTATACTAGTCACTAGTCTATTAAATGCAGTACGAATTTGGCGTTAGCCTTGGCCCTCGGCATCGGAATTTATAGTAAAGGGGGCGATACTACGTAACGGTTTTATTGAAGGGGGCGATACTACGTTGAAGGGAACAACGATTCATTAGAGGTTGAGAAACACTTTTAGATATTTAAAACAATTAGAAATTTACAAAGCTGCAAGAAAAAATTCTGCTATAAACTTTCATGATATAGATTCCTATCTCCCTGCATGGAAGTTGATCTATGAAGTTCAATCTTATAACTCGCTCCACCTCTCTTATATCACCCCTCTTCTAACATGTGGACAGCAATTCCCTTGTTTTAACAGCTGTACTTTAATTGATAACCTAACAATGCCTGTTTAACAGTCAAAAACATTTGCTTTCTTATAAAATTGTTCCAGAGATTGGTTTCCTGCATTTTGTTTAAAATCAAAATGACTGTCTATAGCAGTGATGCCAAAATTTTTTGTTGATTTGTAGACCAACTTACGTGTTAATTATAGGTAGGCAAGCAACAAATAAGGTGAGACATTGAGACATTCCAAACTGCAACTTATTCAATTTTAAAATTTTTGTACCACTTGGGTTACCTAATTACTAATGTAAAGAACTATCATAATAAAATATTATCATCATTAAAAAACAAGCTTATATATCAAAAATTTAATATAGAAAAATTGAATGTCATTTCAAACTATCTTATCAACATTTGGATTTACAGTATTCTAAAACTCATCTTATCCACTTAACCAATGGAAAACATTAATACCAATCACATTATATAGAAAATAGGACATTATATAATGTCTTACTTTCATTTTGCATAAAGACATGTGGCTTTTATACTTAAAGTTGAAATGACATTTTGGTTAATTTTTTAAAGTTTTTGATATTGAATTTGTATTGAAACAGTAAACAAAAAAGGAAAATGAGTCTCCAATTTGACAGGTGCTAATGTGAAAGGTGCGAAATGCATTACAAATAAGACAAGGCGAATACCAGTCAAATTGCATTTATTAATCGAATAGAGGGGACAGATTTCAGTCTGCCCATTATAGAGAACCATAAATGTATTTACACTAATTCTCCACTCTCACTTGATCTTCTGTGACAGCTGTATACAGTAGAGCATCGATTATCCGACTCAATTGGGGACTCAGGTTGGTCGGATAACCGAAAAGAATGAAAAAAAATACATTATTAATATAGTATATTAGTATATCCCATGTAATTAGTATATTAGTATATCGTTAACCTATTTCGCGTTGAATTTTCATCTCTGTTAAGCCTAACAAATTTTTTTTAATAATAATAATCATCGCTATTGTATTGTTAAAAATTATTTTTAAATTATTTTATTGCTCACAAAACAAACAACCATTCATAATTAGAAAATTAAGTCTTGTTTAAATACTGGCTTCCCTTCAATGGTCGAGCCGTGTTGCCAGCTAAAACATGCAAAAATTTAGCAAAAATAATATTAAAGTAGCCAAGATGTAGACAAATATTGTAGTGCCACATCACTAGCAGACATTTGAAATTTGCCAACTAGAACGGTCAGTTAACCGATATGACGGTTAATCGGGGGTCGGATAATCGATGCTCTACTGTATAACACAATTCAGCTTAAAACTAAGACTACATTACTTATGAACTAGAGAAAGAAAGAAGAATGAAGAAGGGTTAGAGAGTATACCAGTAGCTTAGATTGGAGTCTTGATAACTAAATAATGATTATTGCCATATGGACAGTAGATGCTCAATCTGTTTACATCTGAAGTAATGATCACCCACTATCATTAAATATTGCTGAGGGAAGTGTTCTTGGGCTTGGATGAAAGGACTCAATTACTTAGTTCTGTATGATTATAATTCTTAGCTTGATGTCACTGTTCACATGTGGTCTACACTGTCTATCTCTGCTTTCCTAGCCCTCTAAGCCTCAGAGTCCTGGTCACTTCTCAATCCACTCAGTCTCCCTCATTAGACCGCTTCTCTCATTGGTGACAAACTCAAAACTGACTCTCCTTAACTCCCGTTCCCCTGGCCCCTTTCTTTTCTTTTTGGTATTCTGGCCAATCAGGACCCACGAATGGGCTCAAGTCATGTGACAAGTCACGCAAGGCTCATGTCATGTGACAGGAAAGGGTTGAAGACAGAAGGAAGAAACGGAATTCTATGCTATATACAAAAACAAACATGGTGGACAGCCACACCATTGGACAGGCACACTAAAATGGGTTTTACCAAAAGTCCATTTTAGCAAAACCCATGTCAAATGTCTGCTGAAAACTCATTTTGGAAAAAGTTTGGTTTGGTGGGTTATGATAATGCAACATGTGGACAATCTACTAAAGGGTGGTGCCTTTCCAAGAGGTGGTGCCTTTCCAAAGCTGGCTTCTGTTATGGCTTTACAAATATGAAGAAAATACTATGTGGCCAGCCCATTACAAGGCACAAAACTATGACCAGCTACCAGTGTTTAGTGGTTTTATCTACTCAACAACTGGTGGTTAATTTTGGAAGTTAGGAAACATTGGATTTCTACAGAGATTTATCATCAGGTATTGCTGCAGCTGCAGACATAGAAGAACAAGATAAAGAATACAGTCGACCCCCCTATAACACTGTTGATAATTCCATTTTATAAGAATTCCAAGTTGTACGAGTCACTTAGATTTTACAAACACGTGAGACATTCACAGCCAGGCACACGTACTTGTAAAATCTAAGTGAATTGTACAACATGGAATTCTTATAAAACGGAATTATCAACAGTGTTATGGGGGTCGACTGTACTACAATTATTTGCATAAATGGCCTGGTATTCTGAGAATTTAATTCCTGGAGTATCACACATTGTACCTTCCAAATAAACATTTAATTTTCATTTTTCAAAAATTAGATGTCTCTTATCATTAATATTACTGTTGTTCCAAAACTTAGCAAATCCAAAGTCTTTCCAAAACTTGCCATATCAATCTATAAACTTTAATCTTGCCACATCTTCTCAACTCTTCATTGAAATTATAATTCCATTGTTAGCATTGTCAAGCTTAAAGCTTTGAAAGATTTTATTGAATACTGAAAATTAATGGAAGTGGATAAGATACTTTTGTCATGATTCATCTCAAATATTTTATATATATGTATATAAAAAGGTATTCCTATGTCTATTATTTATAAGTAATGTGTCAAATATGTTTGCAAGCTAGATTTTGCCCAATGGCCATAGTTTGGGACCACTGGTCTACATGGTCAGGAAACTTGCATTCCTTTTACTAAAGTTTGTCTAAATACCAGTAACATTGAGTTCCCAGTTCCAAATGTTATAAGTAATTACTCATTATTTTGTGTTAATAGAACAAAATTGCATGATTGCATGTTTAAACAGAAATGCTATGGCAAATATAAACATCTAAACCTGATTAAAATCAAACAAATAAAATTCTAAAAAAAAAAAAAAACAAGGAATCTGTATGGATTTAGACATATCTGAAAATGATATTGGAGTAAATTATACAATTATTACTACATATGAATAATTACTTAAATTATTAAACACTGGTTGTAATGATATTAGATTAAAATTATAATGTTATCTAATGCCATTATCTTTTCCAGTTTATTTATAGATCTTCCTCTTATACTTCAAAAATCTCTGTATTCTAAAGTGTTAAATTTCTTTTCATATAACATACTTAAATTTCATTTTAAAAAATATTTAATATTAAAATATTAAATATTTTAATATTAAAGTATGAAGACTACTTATAATTTTCAATAAGACCAAAATATATACTAAAAAGTTTTAATTAAAAACATTTGTAATCAAAATATATGATTTGATTAAAGCAGCTATTTTTAAAAATTTTCCTATACAGATGAACCTGTCTATCTCAAACATGTTTATCTCAAAATTTATTTTTTCCCCTTAATTTTCAGCCTAAATTCAATATATTTTCCATGTTTATCTCAAATAATTTTCTCCCAAAACCTCTATATCTCAAATTATGATTACTGAAGTGTCAAGTAGAATTTCAAAGCTCAGCAATACAGTTTGTTCTAACAAAATGTAGTTGAGAAACATTTCTTGCAATATAGTACATAGTTGTGATTAATACTGCTTTTTCTCCAATTGGATATGAGTTTAGCTTCTGTCTTAATGGTTGAAGAAAGTCAAGCATCAGAAACTATTGACAAAGTATTTACATCAAGTATGTCAAAAATGTCCTTTATACCTAATATGGATATGAACTGTACTTGCTATTGTATTAATAAAATACCATATCTCCAATCAAGCCTACTACTGTTTACTGCATAAAAACCTCTATACCTTAAAATCTGTTTATCTTGAATGTTTTTCTTGTTCCTACGAGATTTGAGATAGGCAGATTCAACTGTATATGAAAAAAGTTAACTCTAATAGATTAAAGAATATAATAATCATTTAATGTATATCTATTTTGATATTATTATACTTATTTTGTATTTGACCATTGCTCTTTTTCTACAGAAAAAAAGTTTGCTTTTATATACATTTATATTGTAGCATTTATAGTATTTTCCAATTTTTTTACATTGCCATCTGCACTTTCTTCCCTATTGTTTTGGATTTAGTGTCAGTTACTAATTGGTGTCTCTTTTAGAAGCCAGGTTTTTTTCATTTCCTTTTCAAAATACAGTATACTCCCAATTATCCAGACTAATCACTGGTAATGGAGAGACAGATAATGTGAAAACATGGATAATCTACAAGTATTTTTTAATGAAAGCTATTCAATTTTTCTTTTATTTAGTTTTTAATTTCTTATTAAATTTAACATAATAGTTTATATATTATGAATAAAATATGTTTTGAGAAAAATAATTAATTGATTAATTAAGCTTATGTGTGATCAGAGTTGGATAGAACTTTTGAAATAAACAGCCACACTAAAATGGGTTTTACCAAAAGTCCATTTTAGCAAAACACATGTCAAATGTCTGCTGAAAACTCATTTTGGAAAAAGTTTGGTTTGGTGGGTTATGATAATGCAACATGTGGACAATCTACTAANTTACAGTTCACTATCAATTTCTTGTATTATAAACAGAGAATGACAGGTTTATTGTCGTAAACATTATTAATTTTGCAATATCAATGATTTATTAATAAGAAAATTATTTAAAATAATTTCTTCAAACAATTTTACAACTTATTTAATGAAAAATAAAAAAATACAGTATACACATAAGTAAAGCCATATTGTGCAAGAATCAACTGCACTTGCTATGCTTATTTGGCCATTTAATTTATGCTTTGACATTCTGGAAATAGTTCTGATGCTTAACATACCAGTATAAATAGCAAAAGTTAACAATGTAGATTTTTTTTAATTTTAATGCTAATATTGTATTCCTGATGTAAATTTTTATCAAGATGTAAGCATATACAGATAATCCACAAATATATAATCAAGATTATACTGTATTATTAATACTTCTTCACACCTCATTTTGTGGAAAGGGCAGATAATTTTGTCTGAAAGGAATGCCCCTAATCCATTTGCTTTTTATGTTGGCTCCAACTGGCACACATTCATTGTGGTCAATAGAGTGGCCCTGTTCATTTTGTTTGTTTACATCATACCAATCATCTTGCCTGAACATAGAGAATTTTTCTTATTATGTAACTGCTTTTTATGTTAACTGCTAGTCCACAATACTGGCATGTGGCTAAAAAATAACTATATTTAACATTCTGGCATGAAATGTACCTAATACAAAATCACAATCATGCATGATTCAATCCAATGACCTCTGTTTGTCCTCTGACTTATAACTATCAGGTTATCAATTAGGGTGACCAGACATTCTGGTTTTTGAACATTCTATCCATCCAACAGCATTTTGAGACAAAAATTAATTTGTCATCCTTTTTTTGGGGCCTACCTAAATTTATTTTGTCTTTTTATTATTAATAATAGTTACCATAGAATCAATGAACAGTTACTGTAATTGATGCATTTACATTGATGCAGCAGTGCAGTGCCAATGTTTTATGTTTGCTACTTCAATTGTATTAACTCTTATACAGCATTTTTATTGAAACTAAGTCTGTTTGTAATTTTTGCATTAATGCATAAATTAAACAACATTATCTAAGAAAACAACTTGACTAATAACAAACTTTTTTAATTATAAAAAATTATACTAATTTGAGAAAAGTTTGTGTTACTATATGAAACTACTGTATAATTAAAAGACATCTTACTACTACACAAAGGACATTAGTTAGCATTAAAATTAATTAGAAAGTCAAAGTTAGTGTTAAATTAAAACTAATGATGTGTTATCAGATTATCTAATGGTGAGTTTGTAGCTTCATATTTATAGTGTATTATATCAGATTATCACTTTCTTACTAAAACATTATCAGTTAAAATAGGTTACAATAAATTTTTTAAATCTCAATAACAATGTTTATTTTCAAATAAAGTTTGTTTTTCATAGTTAAATTTCAATTTTTAATATGTATGCAATATTTTATTGATATTCATATATTTTTTTATTTTAAAGAAATCAACAAATTTGATTTATCAAAAATTTTCCTTCTGTTAATCCTCCAATTAACTTCTGATATTTTTAGATATAAATTCTAACATTACATAATACCTTAAGTTTTTATTATTAACAAAAGAACCAAAAACTTCTTATTGCAAACTCAATTATTTGGTTTTCCAACTTTCATATTTTTATTTAAAAGCTATTCTTATTTAAAGTCTGTACATTTATCAAAACAATCAATAAAACAATAGCATTTATTTGACTACTATCCTTACTTAAGAGATTTATATGATAAAACAAATTTTATATTCAATCTATGCCTACTACATCAAATGAAATTTAAAGTTTTCAATTTATATCTCTATATTATGAAGAATCAGATTTATCAATACTTAACACAGTATAATGGACACTAAAAACTAATTACATATTTCTCTCAAAACATCAAAATGCTTATATAAGCATTTTAATTAGAATATATAAGCATTTTAATTAGAATAAGCTTTGTAGAATATAAAGCATATAATTTACATGAAAGTTTTAATAGAAGAAAAAATATTTGTTAGAATATAACAAATGATTATTGGATTATATATCTAATAATGACTGATATCAGTAGTAATACATATATTAAAATAAAAAAACTTTTATATTTTGTATATTAAAATAGTTCAAAACATTTGAAATATTTTAAAAATTAGTTAAATTAATGTATGGTACAATTAACTAATTAAACCTATATATCTATGTAATAAAATGTCATTAACTTCTTCCTGTCTGATAATGTCTGATAATGTCTGCTAAAAATAACATTTTCATATTAATCTCCTATCTAGCAATACTTTCTGGAAGAAATAATTATAATGGAAGTGGGATATCATCAATATATTTAAAGATTTAAACAAAAAAAAGGTTTACATACAATATATTTAATAGTTTAAAAATATTTTACTCATTAATACGATTAAAAAATAAATAAATATGTTAAGAATATTGAAGATTCAAAAATCCATTCAAGGCAAATAAAGAAATAATAGTCTATTTAAAACATAGAATTTTCTTTTCTTCTTTCTAAATATTCTAAGTAACACAATTATATCAAACTCTCCCTTTTCCTTTCTAGGAAATGTCATGTAATAATAAATGTTTTATATATTGATATTTTGTTTATTCACAAAATAAACAAAATGAAAAGAATGAAACTCAAAGGATAACATGATGCATTTTAGTTGATCATTTTTTACACACAAATTACAATGTAGATATTTATATCAGATTTTATCCAACACAAAAAAGCTCTATTTTATTTTATTGGCCAATTGCCAATACACAGTATTTGTGGTCATTAAAAACCCAGCCCATTACTATAATCAATTGGTGGATCTTCATCCAAAAACACTCAATCATCAGAAACGATGCTTGTAAAATGGTTTATGAAGAACAATTATTTGAGTATAGAAATAAATCGTTTCAACATACCGTTAAGAAGAATGTGCAGGAAGATTTCTTGTTTACGAAAATAAAGACAATAACATAAAATGACTTAAAAAAATTATCTTAATTTATAATTCTATAGATATTCAATCGGATAGAGTCGCGACAGTAAACATCGGATACTTTCGCACGCGTATAAGTTACATTTACCTGAATGGACTGTAACATTCTCTGTTGGTGTCTATCAAAGAATGTCTCGTATTGGTGGTCTGTCCAACTGTGGTTGAACTTTTTGCATTCATTCATTCAGGTAAAGCTCCCTTCCCGGAGCAAAACGATAAGAGAAAAAAAGATGGCACTCCGGATCCCACAATACTTTGCATCACCGCAAACCGGCGTGTAAAGCAGCGCCATCCGTTAACTAATTTGAGAAATATTTTCATCTGTTAGTGTATTTAGAATATGTAACTTAAAGGTTTTTTAACAATATTACGAGAGTTTTCTTTATAATTTTTTAATATATACTCAAGAAAACTTCGAATATTTGGTTTAATACAATATATTTTGGAAAATTAAAAAATAAACTATCCTGGATTTTATAAAGCTGCAGGAATAGATTTCAATTTTCAGTCGTCGAAGCAGAATACGTTAAATTATTAGACTACTTTGTTATTAAAATATCGTGTTATTTGCGTAATTAAAAGACACAGTGTTCGGGAATTAAATACGTAAAATCCTAATATAACTGGAGGCATTCTCAATGGGGAATGACAATATGTAGAAATGTAAAATGACGCTTGTATGTGTGTGGGGTTCCAGAAGTTCCTCGTTTTATTTAGTACTGAGCCATTTAATGTCTACTCAATCACCCAATGAATGCATAATAAAGATCCTTTTCGTCCCTTCAATGAAGAAAAAAAAATATTAGGCTATATGAATACACTGCATATGAATATGTATGAATATACTGTAGCCTACTACTATAACATCGCATGAATATATTACTAATCAAAAGTTATAGTTTTTTATTAATTAAAACGTAACATAATACTGGCCAAATGATATAGTAAAAAAGCTAATCAGATAATATTTCTGCATAGCAAAGAATGGATAAGGAGTAACTAAATATTTTGCAAATTAAACTTTAACATTTACTTAAGTTATATAGTGTATATAAAATAATAAATTCGTTTTCTCATATTATTTTTCAAACTATTCCACAAACTAAATATTCTTTTCGTAAACGCTCGGCTATTTATTATTATTTACTAACTTTAAATAATAAATTGATATTAAGAAGTTATTTTTATTTTTCTCGTTTTATTGGTGCCAATTGTAAAACTATCACGAATGAAGCGTTTTATTAAAAATCTAATTTCTTTATATTTCAAAAACGTAGACATAAACAAAATTACAAAATGGAAATTTAAGTAATATATATTTTGACGATATTTTATTAAATATTTATAAATTTCAAAATTTGATATTTTAATAAATTCAATATTCAAATATACACTCATGTCCAGAATTTAAGGAATTCACAAGTACACATATCAGTTATAATCCTGCCCACATTATCGAATGTTATTGTTCTGGAGATGGAGGAGCCTTTGTTTGGGCCTTATGTTAAACTTTTTGAGCACGAGTGTCATATAGTAAGCATATTTAGCTTTAAAAATGTGAATGCGTTCCCAAGTTTTACCATATTTAAAAAAATTAAAATATGAATTAGAATAATTAGAATAAATCTAATAAACCAGATTGAAAAAAGGATGACAGGGTAATAAACCGAAAGGATGATTGAAAAAGACAGATGATAAATCGAAATCATATGATACGTTGTACCAGATGATTTCTCCTTACCTACCACTTTGGGTACACGTGCCATAGGTTCGCCGCCCCCGGTTTAGAAGTTTATAGGAAAAATACAGACAAGCTTTTTTATTTTATATAGTTCTATATAGGGATAATTCAATATCTGATTAATCCGTTAACTAATAACAACAATTTTGCATTAATGATGTAAGTATAAAATGTTTCATATGTATATAAAGAAGCCACCCATAAATCATTATCACCCTGCAAAAAATAGACTAATTGATTTCTGATGATCAAAATTTAATAGCATGGTTTTGTGTTTTCCACTTTTTTTTATATGTTCGAAGCAATGAACGAAATGTCACCACGATTCTTTAAATACAATGAAAATGAAATATTGACACTTCAATGATAGTTTGTATAGTTATGGCAATGCAATACTTGGGCGATCTTACTAGGAGGATGCCTTCCGGAAAATCTTTTTAAGGGTAACTGACCCCTATTCAGGTGTTACAGACGTAGAGAAAACCCGAAAAACGACAGAATTCCCAGTGTTCAGGTAACGGAACCGCTTGGCCACTGGTGGGCCTTTCAATAATAGCCTCAACGATCAATACCAATAAACTCGATAAACGTGTGATAAATATATTAAATTTTATTTCGATTATCATTCATAGTAACATTGAAACAGCCTTGGATTCCAGCGATCCATGTAATTTATAAAAGAAAATAAATTATGTAATTTACAGATTTAGCCAATGATGCCTTTATAGCCCAAAGCAGTTACTGGGGCACCGTATGCACCAAAGGGAGCTCCAACAACACCCTTGTATCCTACGGCGGCTACGGGGGTTGCCACCGCCGCTACGGGGGCGACTGGTACGTGAGCGACGACAGCTGGACTTCCAGAAATGGGTCCAGTGTAGGGGGATGCGACGGCGGCGGCTGCTGGGGCGCTCAAAGCGGTTCCTGGTTCGTTAGTTTTGACTATTGCTCTGAATCCGGCGGCATCGGCTACGTATTCCACTCTTCTGGCACGTCCGTCAATGTCACCGATGACGTAAGAGCCCCTCTTGTTGCCCCAGCCGTCACCGACTTCGCTGCGTCCATTGGTGGCACCCACTCCATTGACAATCTGGTAATTAAAGGCGTAGTTTCCGAAATCCTAGAATGAAGCAATGCGCATGAGCATGAGCTAAATTCCGGAGCAATTCCAGAGGATTCATTCTGTTTGGATCCTCTACTTACGTCTTGTTTGCGAGAACTGACACTATGACCTCCTACAACTGCTCCAGGAACGATTCCTGCAGACACGGCGGCGACAATAGCGAAGAGTACAGCTACCTGCAACAAAAAAATTACCAAAGATTAACTACTAAAGGTACTTCACGAGGTGGCTAATCCACGTATCCAAAGACACCATTGCATGGGGATACTTGCCTTAGTGAACATTATGCTATGATTTATTGGTGAATTGTACTTTACTCCTACAAAATTTCTTCTTTTATAGCGATTTTTCGAATGAAAAAAAACCCGAAATATATCCAAAGACCTTGGATGTTGATCCTGCTCCAGAAGGAAAACTGGTTATTGGCATGTGATACATAGGTCTATTCTCCCATTTTCTAGGTCGTTTATACTTGATTGTAGCTATCCGAAGCGATACTGGGTTCTAAATTTATATTTATTTAATGTATTTATAAAATATTTTCTTGTAAAACTTGATTGGAATGAGGATAAAGATATTTGGGTTCGCAACTCGAAATAAATAGTTGTAACGAGTTATAGGAATGATACATTGTTAACGTCAGTATCAAATTACATTAATTAAATTAAATTTTAACAGAAATAAAATAATATTTTAATTTAAAATTTCAATGGAATAGTAAATCATACTTAATTATCCAAAAAAGTAACAAAATTAAAGTTTAATGTGGGAATTAACGGTTTGTGTACTGTTAGATACTAAAGATTATTCATTTAAACAAGAGATACAGAAGAAACTTTTAGTGAGAAGCCAGCATTGGCTTAAAAGTGTTAACCTAATCCAACCCATGAGAACCTCTGGTATGTTTTATGACAGTTTCATATAATTGGCAGGGGTAAAAAATCCATTCAAATATTTGATTTATATTTATTTTACTTTTTACTTTTATTCAAATCAAGCCGCGCCTTTGTGCGAAGTTATATTTTAGTGCCGTCATAAAATAAATTTGCAAATTAAAATAAAATTAATTTAACGGAATTTCTCTAATTTGGAATTTCTAATTAATATGTACAGTAAGTATCTGTATATGAAAATTAATTTAAATATTCATATTTAAATTAATAACGTCCGTGCGCATCTCTTTATTTAAATTTCCTTCGGTTCCGGTTAACAATTAAAACAATAGTGTAAGTTTTGCTTTAAGATTAACGGTATCCGAATAAAAGTCTATTCACAATGAAAATTAAGCATAAACAAAACGTTGTACTGTACCTATATTATATAATGCAACCATTCACAATGAGTTATGTAAGTGAAACCGTAAACTTAATCATGAGACATTAGCATAAATAAAGCTTGGAGTTTGCACACTTTAAACGTTTACAAACTCCAAATTTTTATGCTTTTTACGTAATTTATAAGAAGAAACAATCGTAGTGGTTATGGAATTTCCACAGATTAATTTTTCTCTTGTTCAATGGATGAATCCTCCATCACCTGTTTCTTGCACTTTTAAGTTTTCTGATGAAAAACACCTAACATATATGCTTAGGCGTTATATTAATTAATAAACTGCACAGCTATATCATTAGTCGTTACGCACATATCAATCTATTTCATCACCGACCACTAACAGCACCTACCAACGCACTCCAGGTACTGGCAAACTTACCTCCCTTAGACCTCAAAATCCTGGAAACATACTGGAAGTTTCACCTTAGTAGAAATCCTAGTGGCCTCCTTAAAGAAATTGACCTTCCTATAAGTATTAAAAACATAGCCGAGTATATCATTAAACACAAAATGGACTACACCCACAAGTACTACAAACTACACCCTGCCTGCAACCAGCATCCTATATACAATATCCACATCGCTACCCAAGAAAATCAACCACCGTTCAAAATCTTTACGGATGGGTCAAAGACACCAGAGGGCGTAGGGTGTTCTGTGGTTATCATTGGACCAAATGAACGAAACATTTGGCAGATGAGTGGAAAACTAGAAGGACATTGTACAGTCAACCAAGCCGAGAGCCTTGCAATACTCAAGGCTCTCCAGTACGTAAACACTCATTTTAACGATAAAAATAAAACTTATGTGGAAATTCTTAGTGACAGCAAGACAGCCTTACTGCAAGTCCACAAATTGAACACAAAACTGAACATCATTGCACGAACAGTAACACTTCTCCAGTGCCTATCTGTGAAAGGTCTTACAGTTTCTTTTACGTGGGTTAGGGGCCACTCTGGCATTCGGGGAAATGAGAGGGCCGACCTTCTTGCAAAGAAGGCGGCACGATCATCAACGGAACCAGTGTTTGGAGAGCTTCCCAGCTGTTGGCTTCATGAGAAACTTAAAAAACTTACTATTTCGGACTGGCAAGCCAGATGGAACAGCGAATCTACAGGAAGAACTACCCATGATTTCCTGCCTGACATTGCAAGTAGACAAAGGATGGACTACTTCACCCCCGATTTCCACCTATCCCAAATCCTTACGGGGCATGGGAACTTCCGTGTCTACTTAAGAAGATTTTTCCACAAAGGAGACGGAATATGTGACTGTGGTTCGGGGGAAGACGAAGATCCCCACCACATAATCTTCAGGTGCCCCAAGTTTAAGACACTAAGAAAGACCCTCACCGAGACTTTGTACAGGTGTAGCCTCCATTGGCCCTGTGCTCCAAAAGACTTTTTCATGAGTAAGCAGACATTAAACGCTTTAAAGAATTTCATCATGGGCACCGGGGTCACGGTACCTTCGTTCTAGGATTTTCTGGGCGTCCTAGCTGTCAGCATCACTCGGAACACCCATTGTAACCTGGCCGAACTGGCTATTTGGGGATTCCAGTCTTGTTACCACTCCCACTGGGTCCTGGCCATGTTGGCCATCAGGGGACTCTTGTGTTGTGTTGTATACCCCTGTATTATGGCCGAGTTGGCCATCTGGGGTTCTTTGCGTTGTTGCTCCCCATTGTAACCTGGCCGAGTTGGCTGTCAGGGGACTTTTCGTGTTTATTATTATTATTATTTATTTATTTATTTATTTATATTTTATTTATTTATTTATTTTTATTTTTTTCTTTCGTGTGTAACTTTGTGCTTTTGTACTCCAGCACATTCCGGGTTGGTATTTTCAGCAGCTTGTGTCGGTTGCCCACGTGCATAGCTGTCAATTGCTCGCGTTCCCTGTCTCCCTAGAGGCAGTACCATGTGCGGGCTTATTTTCTGTATATATTTTGACCATACTGTTATCTGTGGACTATGTCCCATGTGTTGTAACTAAAGTATACTCAATAAATGGAACGCGATGGCGCCATGGTTCCCACTTCACACTTTCCTATCATTCCTTACTTTACTTCCCTCTTCTCATTTCCTCTAAAACTTTTCATCCTTCCTTTTCAAAGGCTATGCCGTAAGGTTCGGCCTTCTAACACTTTTAAACATATCATAACATATATTAAAATATTTTAAAATTATATTTGAATTTTATTTTTTAAACTTATTCCTGAATTATTCCATGATGTGTTTGGTCTTACATTTACCCTCAATATTTTTATCAATAGAAAAGTATCCAAACGTGGGAGAATAGCACGATATATACTTGTACAGCAATGCACACGAATAAAGGATAAGAGAGAAAGGTAAGTCGGATAGAGATGAGCTGTATGCAACGTGGTGGAGTCAGTAAATATTCCGACTACGACTCCGACCATTTCCTTTTTTAAAATGTCATACTAAGATTCCTTTTATAAGAAAGATTCCGCTAGGTATCTGAATATTTTATCTAAAATTTTCTTTATAAAAAGTCGTACTGAAATTTATAGTAAGAATCAAATTCTTTAGATACTAATTAAAAACTATTTTTCACACACACATTTTACCAATAATAAAATTCAATTTCTACTCCGACTTCACAACATTAGCTGCATATAAACGTTTTATACATTCCAGGCAGGTCACTATGTTCAGCTGGGTGACATTTTTCATTTTTACTTGATGTTATTCGGTAGCTCGAAGCAGAGTCATTTCGTAAAAACGCCCTACAAGAGAACACTATTTCGCATTTCGGCGATTTAGTCTCCTATTTATCTAATGCGTATGAATAAATTCGCGTTGTAACAGAAGACACAATTAGATTTTATATTGAGTTGATTATTTTCAAAAAATATTTAAAATAAATAATAATGATAACAAAATTCCTTTAATAAAAAATTCAAATTTTACACAACAAATCTTATATATATAAAATACAACAAAGTTTTAATCTAAAATTAAACAAACATATTTAAAATCTTAAAGCGCGACCTAATTTCTGACATTGTTCTATTAATTAAAATTAATATCGGCCTGCATCCTGCTGAAACAAATTTTTCATGTAGCATCTCTATTTACTGAATACAGGAAATGATTATTTTCTTTCAGGAACAGGCAACAAGGTTGAGTTGTTCCCAATAGAGGCAGAAGTAATTTCCTGTTTCCATAGTATCAACTCGAATTTTTTCGTTGTTCTCTTTGGAAAAATCAAATATTAAAAATAAATGTTATTTATTATAGCAAGATATAGGTGAATGAATTGGCAATAGAAAATGAGAATGCGATTTCAATTGAAGAACTTAAAATTTACAACAGAAACCACTTCATTGTTTTTTTTTTTTTTTTTTTTTTTTTATCATTTTTGATAATTATCAATCAAGGGGAGTTTTGGCAGATCTATTCCCTCTCATTCGGAAATAATTAAATCTTTAAATTAAACAGTATATTGTATTCAATTTATTTTGTACACGTCAGTTCTCCATACTCTAATGTATTATGTTATTAAATAGGTTATAGCTGTATTGTATAAATTAATAAACCATGTTATAAAAAACAATAGTCTTTTAAAAATTCTATGCTTTCCTACTATCAATAGTAATTATATCTAAAATTTTATCATCATAAATAAATTCTTTTAACTCAATAATTTCGTTTTATTATTTTAGGAAATCGGTATGTAACTATCTATTGTAGCAACTCTTTAATTATGAATGACGTTTTTGTATTTTGTTTTTCATTATAATTATTTTAAAACTCTTTTCGAACTATTTAATTTTTTAATTAATAACTTTTATCATCTTTCGTGAAGATTCCAGATAAGCGAAATTTTATAATTATTACTCATTATAAACAAGAATTAGTAAAATCATTTGTTATAGGTCTATCCTGAGAACGTGTAGGCTAATATCATAGAAAAGTAAAGTCATCCTAAACGATAAATGATTTTTCCAACGCCACAAAGCAGATATCAGGTTTCTGGTCTTTAAAATTCTATATACGTAATTGTATTATTTTAGATTTGGTCCATCCGTAATGAACAAAAACTGACATCCATTGTGAGTGATGCGCTGTCATAACACTTAATTCATTTTGATGCCAATTTTATAGACTTTATAATGTCATTGGAAATCAAATTTTTAGATATTAAGCCTACATACTTAAAATTTTCACTTACAGTTGTAAAAGTTACCAACGGTATAGAATTTTATCGCATTTATCAAATACCGGCATGAATCGTATATAAATTTTAAAATAATTTTAGACAAAATTTGTATATTTGATAATAATAATCAGGGCCGTGCCGTGCTATGATGCAGAGATGCGGACGCATCAGGCGGCACCGTGAGGGGGGCGGCATAAAAAACATTTAAGGGGTAGAATTTCAAAGACTTGCATCATACTTAGAAAATCTACCGTACGGTCCTGGTAAGATACACCAAATAATAACAATTATAGCCTATATAAGACTAATAATTTATATAAGGGGCGGCATTTCGAAGACTTGCATCATACTTAGAAAATCTACCGCACGGCCCTGATAATAATAACAGTAACTTGTTTTGTTCTCTATTTTTAATTTGCTAAGGGGCCGTCCATAAATTACGTAAGGGCGATTTCGGCCATTCTAGACCTCCCACGCACCCACCCGTGTAAGAAACCATAATATTTTCTTTGATCCCACTTCCCCTTCCCTATCTTACGTAATATTTTGGAATGATTTTATAGAAAGATTTTAACCAAAAAAAATTTTTTATGAAACTNGAATAAATTCGCGTTGTAACAGAAGACACAATTAGATTTTATATTGAGTTGATTATTTTCAAAAAATATTTAAAATAAATAATAATGATAACAAAATTCCTTTAATAAAAAATTCAAATTTTACACAACAAATCTTATATATATAAAATACAACAATAATATCATATAATTGTATTTTCTTGAAAATACAAACATTAATAATAATGTTTTAATAATAATATTTCAGTACAGTGTTTATTCGCAAACTTTCACACCCATCAACATTCTGCATTGTAGTTTGAATTCAGCAAAATTCTGAAACATCTCTCTAGTTCGATCCACTTCAAAATATTTCTTCAATCCGGGTGAATGATAAACGGGTAAATTTTTGGAATTCTGACTGTTGGTCTTTTCGTCATTAGCTTTATAAACAGCTTTAGAAAAGTCGCTAATTATCAGCAACAGTAACATAATAAACAACTATAATGTAAAATATATATAAGAAACGATTATGAATAAGCATTATTTAATTTTAAGGTCGTAAAATTATGAGGATAAAAGGAAAGAGAAAAGAAAAAAAAAACGTTTACAATAAATAATAACAAAAATTTTAAGTTTCAGTCTTAAAAAAAGTGGTTCGTAAAAATAATAATTTACATAAGAATTAATATTAATTAAAACATTTAACTTATTCACAGAAGATATGTATGCATATTCAATATTTTTTTGCCTCTTGGTATGACGCAAATTAGTTTCTAATGTAATATTATATCATATAGACTAAATAAATTAAGAAACATATTTGTTTAATTCTGTAATAATTCTATAAAAGTTTAAATTACAGCTAGAAATTTCTCACCTCGTGAGATTTTGCTTCCATTTTAGATATTTGGGAAAAATGCCAGTTTAAACAGGATTTATTCCCTTTTATGCAACATAAAACTATCGAGAAGTTGCGCATGCTTGCTGAGTGAAAGCAAACAAAAAAAAAAAATAATAATAATGTAATTAAATAAAGTAGAGTTTTTCCAGGTAATTTTTCAAAATTAAAATTAATGTTTCGTTGTAATTCACTTTATTCTTCAGGCATATATTGGGAAAAAGATTATTTAACCATTGAAATTAGAAAAACAATGTAATATTTTTGAAGAATTATTTTAAAAAACGTTAGAATCTTCCGAAATTTTAGCTAAATTAAGGAAAGAAAATTTTCGAATGCTGCTTTAGGTGGTATAAAATAAATCTTAATAATCTATAAACTTAATGCTACATTTTGTAATATTTTATGAGTTTTTACAGATGACCGACTTGATCACATTCCTGTATCAGTGACAACATTTACAATTGCTTTGTGATGATATATATATTATATTCAGACAGATTGTGAAATAATACTGACTGGCATGATCTATGACCCAGATATGATACAAGTTACAACAATATAACATATATTAATTTAGTTTAAGAATTAAAGTTGGATGCCTCAAAGTGATGATAAGATATAAAGTTTATTTACCTTTAATTATATAATAAAATTATAATCATAAAAATAATATTAACTAACTTTTATTAATTTATATACTATTCGAATATACAACAAAGTTTTAATCTAAAATTAAACAAACATATTTAAAATCTTAAAGCGCGACCTAATTTCTGACATTGTTCTATTAATTAAAATTAATATCGGCCTGCATCCTGCTGAAACAAATTTTTCATGTAGCATCTCTATTTACTGAATACAGGAAATGATTATTTTCTTTCAGGAACAGGCAACAAGGTTGAGTTGTTCCCAATAGAGGCAGAAGTAATTTCCTGTTTCCATAGTATCAACTCGAATTTTTTCGTTGTTCTCTTTGGAAAAATCAAATATTAAAAATAAATGTTATTTATTATAGCAAGATATAGGTGAATGAATTGGCAATAGAAAATGAGAATGCGATTTCAATTGAAGAACTTAAAATTTACAACAGAAACCACTTCATTGTTTTTTTTTTTTTTTTTTTTCATTTGGCATTTAACAAACTCGTTTCCTTCTCTGAACATTCAGGATCCACAAGAAGAATATTTACAAATATGAATCCGTCTCACGACAATTCTGTTTACAAAAATATATCTTTTTTTTTTCGTATGGTGACCTCTCCCCTCAGAAGAGCTCACCATTTACATTGAGTAAATAGCCCGACGGGCGTAGGCGGCGGCAAGCGCTCCTGAACATGATTATGGGACGTTGACGCGCCTCCTCCTTCCGTGTTTCAGTGAAGAGGTTCCACCGTTTGCCCGTGTCTATGCGTTTTGGGTAGTACCCAAGGATATTCGTCTGCGGGTCCCTGACTCCTTAATGCATATCTGTGCGACGGTTGTGTAGTGGTCGCGTGCTGACTAATTTCTACAGTTTCCGCTGACTCTGCCTGATCAGGTTGTATCGAATTTAGGATGAATTCATCCCAGGGGTCTATTATTTCGGGTGTTTGTAGTGCTGGGACTGAGTTTTCGGATTTCTCTGTCTCCCGACTAATCTCGTCGGCGGCGAAGGATTCAAATTCCATTCGCGTGACAGCAGGTTTCATTCTATTTGCATGTGTGTGTAACTTCTTTCCCGTAAGGATATATTGGACGACAAAGTCGACTGGACTGGTCTCCGCTATTATCCTATACGGTCCCTGCCATCTAGGTGCTAACTTCCTTTTTAACCCTGTAGGGACTACTACTTCCGTCACAAATACTCGGTCGCCTAGTAAAAACTTATGGGGTTTATTTTTGCGATCATGGTACACCTTCCTGTCCTGCGCTGCTTTCTCCGCATGTTCCTGCGCTAATCTATGCGCTAAAGCTAACCTCGACCTCAGTTCACTCGCATAGTTCTCACTAACATCGTAACTAGGTCGGCTAGGTTCGGTGACCACATCGAATGGAAACACGGGATCTCTCCCATACACTAAATAGTAAGGTGTCTCATTGGTGCTAGAATGCAC
>NW_019384448.1:1218843-1232654 GCF_000671375.1 Centruroides sculpturatus | reverse complement strand
TATTTGAGTCTGCTAGAGTTACTGCTTTATGTAATTGTGATGTTTCTTGTTTCCTGTAGAAAAACTCTCGCAGTGACTTTATTTGTTTGTAGTGAAGGTTAACTATGTCAATCAGGCCACGTCCGCCTTCTTTACGTGGAAGGGTTAATCTTTCTGTAGCGGATTTAGGATGACGTTGTTTATGCTTAGTAAGTGTTGTTCTTGTTTTCCTTTGGAGTTGCTCGAGATCTGTGTGAGTCCAATGTATAACTCCAAAAGAGTATGTGAGTACCAAAATGACATATGTGTTTATTGCTTTAACTGTGTGTTTTGCATTTAGCTGTGTTTTGAGAATGGCATTTAACCTTTGGTATTCTTTAATTAATCTTTGTTTTATTTGTGTATGTTCCGTTAGTTTGGAATCCTAAATACTTGTAGAACTCGCCCTCTTCCATGAATTCAATAATGTCTCCATTTCCAAGTGCAAAATCTTCTTTCTTCAGGATTCCTTTTTCTATGTGTAGTTTTTTGCATTTGTCTAAGCCAAACTTCATTTGTATGTCCTTGGTGTATGAATGTGTAATTTGTAGGAGTTGATGAAGTTGTTTCTGTGTGGATGCATAAAGTTTTATGTCATCCATGTACATGAGATGTAAACTGTGTTGTTTTTTCATGTCTGATATTGTAGCCATAATGCGTGTTGTTTAACATGTTGGATAATGGATTCAGGGCTAGGCAGAACCAGAGAGGACTCAAGGAATCTCCTTGAAAAATTTCTCGCCTGATGAATATTTCGTTTGTTTGTATGGAAGTGTTACTAACCCTGAGATGTAGTGTTGTTCTCCAGTGCTGCATAGTATTTTCAAAGAATGCAATGAGTATATTATTATTATTATTATCATTAATTAATTAATTAATCAATGTCGTAATATTAATTTTCGCAAAAGACGCAAAAAACTTTGCCAGATTGACTAGTTAGTGCACGTGTAAACAGAAACGTCATACAAAATAAAACAAGAGAGAATAGAGAGAAACCACATTCTGTTGCCATATTGATTACATCTTGGCTAAGGCCAAGAAAATAAACTACATACTGCTAAAATGTGCTAGGTGCACCTGGGGACTAAATAATAAAGCTTATAAAACTCTATATAATGGGGCAATACAACCAATGCTACTTTACGCAGCCTCTGGCTGTGGTCATGTAACTAGTAAAAATTCAGTAGCAAGTAAATTACTCTCTCTTCAAAGCCAGTTTGACATCAGAATTTCAAAGTGCTGCAGAACTGTTTTTACTAATGCCTCTCTGATACTAGCAGAGCTCCTTCCTTTTTCACTATGTATTGTAGAAAAGGTTCTAAACTACTGCATCAGAACTACAAACGTCAAGGCTCAATAACGGTCTCTACTCCTATCTACAGATGTTCACATGCTACCACATTGCAATTACCGTACTATCTCTAATCTCATCCTGTAAACAAGGTTATTTGGTGTCATCTGCTTCCTTCATGGATAACCACGCAGACATTAATAACTACACAGATGGGTCCAAAAGCTCCCTTCTTGTCAGCTCAAGTATCTGTATCTTCCTCCAAACTGACATATTTTGCCAAAAATATGTTAGAAGGTACAGATACCTCCATCTATCAAGCTGAAGATGATGCTGACTACCAGCTGTTCAGTGGGCCATTTCACTACCAAACAAAACTCTGTCTATCAACATTTACAGTGATTCTGTCTGTCCTAAAAGCTCTATCCAATTACAATAGCAATAAAATCGCATATATCCCACATAATATTAAAAATCTTATAAAATAAGATAACTTTTATATTTGTTCCTGGCCATACTGGTATACTAGGAAATGAAAAAGCCGACTTTGAGGCTGTCAGCTGCAAAGGACACTCACTTGGACTACACTCACATCTCTCATGTAGCAGCCTTAAAAATTATATTCATGACAATGCTATGCAAAAGTGGAATCAGTAAAAGTAGTTGAGCAGTAAAACTGGTAAAATAACAAAACTTTATTTTCCTAGTGTTGAATGTTCTCATCACTACTTAGAGATTTAATGTTTGCTACTGCTCAACTACTTACTGAGCATGGTAATTTTAGAAGCTACCTGGTGATGTATAATCAGGCAGAAACTGCTCCTTGCTTTTGCTGTACAGAAAACCTAGACACCGTCGACCATATGATCTATCATTGTCCAATTTACGATCAAGATAGACTTATTCTGAAATTAGAAATTTTTATGCTTGGTTTCAGGTGGCTATGTTCACTCGATAAGCTTGTTCAGAAACCACTGGTTGATGCTTTTTACAATTATGTTCAAAAAATATGGAAGAAAAGACTTTCTAATTTCTAGTTTTACATTTTAGTTTTCACTAAAAGCCGAATACTAATTTTATGTTTACTTTGTATCATGTATTTTGATTTATGTATTCTTAGTGTTATACACCAATAGAAGTGGTGCACTTATTCTAATAAAAAACAAGAGAGAGAGACTACCACACGGCCTTTCTCCAATGACAGAAAATGTGTAGAGTGTGAATCTTCTAGTGTTATTACTCTATCTTGTCACACGAGACAACGAGCATTCTTAATAGAAACCACCAAATTGAAGCCAAATTCAAAATGCCACCACTCAATGAGATCAAAAAATAAAAATAAAAATATTATGTAATACGAGATCTATTACCCCCCTACCCGAGTGAGAAATCATAAAAAATCCTTGACCCCCACCCACCCCAAAATATCTTACATAATTTATGGATGGCCCCTAATACAGTAATCTATAAATGGCGCAGACAGAAATGGAACCTTCATTTGTATGAAATTCTGTTTATATCTGCAGAATGAATAAAAGCACCGAAATTACATCTAATCTTCTGTTGCTTTCCTTTTTGGTGTTTTTTAATCCTCATTTATATAAAAATTTTAAAAAACATTAAAAAGAAGGCAATAAAAGAAAATGAATAATTAGTGTTTTGTAATAGAAATATTCTGTTTCAAGAAATACCGATATTTTTTAGAACTGTTTCAGAAAAATAATTTTTATTTGTCATTTTTTTTACTTACTTTTTGTCTATAAAATTTCATAATTTTATATTATTATTATTAATTCTATTACACATAGTGCACAACAGATAGTGTTTACACAGCAAGTGCATTTTTTCACTTCACGTGCAGTTTGAACATAGAAGAATTATTCGAACTCTGGAACATTCGAAGTATGTACAAGATTCCATTGTATTTCTGTCATTTATTTGGAATATTGTTTTTGATTTCTGACAATTTAAAAATTAAATTAAAATTTAAAAAAAAACTAAAAAAGAGTATTAAGTATATTTTGTTGTTTTGTAACAATTCTCATCGCAATGACATTTCTAATATATATGAAGTGACAACACCATAATCAGATTACTTACAAAGAATCTTGACTTCGCTTTAGTCTGGCGTCAAATAAATCATCAATAAAGCTTTGTTCATAGTGGTGAAACTTTACACCACTGGAAGCAGCAAAAGCCTTTGTTACTGTAATGAACAAGAAATGCTATTAGAATTTCTTAGTTTATGTCTAAATTGAATTGTCATCTCCAAGAAAACATCTCAGAGAGGTACAAAACAAGAGTGGAAAAATGGCAGACCACAAATTTATTGGAGGAGTTCCAATACTAAGTTCTAACAATATAATGTATAATGTATTAAGTACAGAAAAATGGTTTGCTGGAAAATAGGGAACTTATCAGAATCTTGAATACCTTTAATCTGTGGCATTTAGTGACTACTTGAAACAGCTACCATCTACAGCTTGAGAAATGTGTGAATGCCATCGCACAATAAGCAAAAGCCTTGAGAATCATTATCCTTAATTATTGACTCCATTCGTTAAGTTGTATGTGAGACATCGTTTTTTAAACTAAAAATGCTTAAAATGAGACTCGAGTCAACTCTTACTAAAGAAAATTTGGAGTCTGTCCTTTATATGTTTTATGAACAATTAACTGTGCATCGAATCCCAAAACTTGTTGAAAAATTGTGTGTTAAAAGTTCTGAAATGTGATGTCTATTAATTGTATAAGAGTTACTATTTAGAATTCTCAAAGTTGGTGTGGGGTATTGCCTCACAAATTCTCTTGAAAAATTGGAATTAAAATAATAAAAAGTAAAGAAAAAAAGAATGAGATGCATGTTGCAACATCCAATAAGCATTGTAGTTGGATTGTGCTTGTAACCCAGAAATTGAGAAAAGTCAGCTCATGCTAAAACTTCAATGCTTTTTTGATATGATTTCTCCCGTCATACGTTACATTGATGTGGTTTATTCGAGTCTCTAAGTTTCCCTGATTTCCTTGACCCCTCCCTAATGGTAGCAAATAGTAGCTCCTTAACAGTAGCCACTACTGGCTACAATTAGGGAGGAGTCAAGGAAATCAGGTAAACTACAGTCACACACCTGTTGATTAATCACTGTAAACACTCAACTGTCATATTTAATGTGACAAAAATTTCATCACTCTCATCAAAAATAACAGTGTGGTATAGTTTCACAATAACCTTTATCATTGGTTCTTATCTTTTTGAAAACTTTGCATCTAGTCCAGTAACATGTTTCTGTTAATTCCAGTTTATTTGGAGATATGCTTCAATAGTTTGTCATTCCAACACTGCAACAGAGAAAATTGTCTGAACACAGCAATCTGTATGCAAGATGATGCATCGCCATGAATTGGCTTAAATGTGCAATTCTCTGTGCTGTAACATTTTTTCACAAGAGAAAATGAAAATGATCATACAGAATTTGTCATGTCCAATGTATCATCAACTGATCAATGGCAAATGTTTTTCCACTTATCATTATCAGAAATCATTCCTGATTGTATTTTATATAGATAAAAGTGCAAGATCTTAGCAGAACATTCCATATTTCCATGCAGGACATGTGTGTTTGCAATATCACTAGTGTGATATTGCAAACACACTTCTGCTGCCAAAAAACTTTTCCATTCCATGCTCCACTTGCTGGAGTAGCAACATCTTCCATTTTCATGTATCCAATTGCTTTGTCATCTTGTCCTAGTTTCAGAGAAAGTATCAGTCTCATTAAAATGTAAAATCACTGTTATTTTTTTGTAATTTTACTTTATCCTAATTTATTCCAATTTTATTTTACAACAATTTCACCAGTTTGTGTAACACATTGAAAAATTGTAATTTAAAAAAATTAGAAACTGCAAGTTGCTAAAACATGGTTTTCAAATTTTTAAATATTTTCATTAACATCCACAATCATCCTCCATTAAATTACAACAAATAGCACATAAGTTGAAATGTTTCCATTAAGTTTCCATAATTCTTCCAGCACTTCTGATAATAGTGCAATCCTTCCAAAAATTTTTGAAATAGTTCTGAGAGTTTTGCAATTTCTGAGATATTTAAAATGTTTTTCAAGATTTTGAAAAATGTGAAATATTTCTTACAAAGTTTGCAATATTCTACAATCCTTTGCTTAAATAATGACAAGGACTGTATAATCAAATAATACTATAATTATTAAATCAATGACAATAATAATTATAGTTTCTCTATGAATTTTATTCTCAATTTTTTATTTTTACAGAAAGTTGAGAGGCATAACAATTTTTTTTTGTCTATAAAATTTCATAATTTTATATTATTATTATTAATTCTATTACACATAGTGCACAACAGATAGTGTTTACACAGCAAGTGCATTTTTTCACTTCACNCAAATAAAAATAGCAGATATACATACATACATAAATAAATAAATACATACAAGAAAGACTTCAGCCACACACGAAGTGTTTAGCTGACAGAAAAGAGGGTAAGGGAAAGGGGAGGGAAAGGAGAGAGAGGAGATAGACAGTAGAGAAAGGTAGGATCTCTCTGAATGGTCTCTATGAATTTTATTCTCAATTTTTTATTTTTACAGAAAGTTGAGAGGCATATAACAATTTTAATTTATTAAAAAGTTCAAAAATTCCATAAAGTTGTCAGAGATTCAACAATTTTCCACATAAAGCTATAAAATTTCCTGAGAATTCTGTCTTCCAAATGAATTGCTACTGTGAATATTTTGAAAATTAATGAATTATAAAGGTTGCGAGGTTGCGGCCAAAATTTCATCTGTAAAACATGAACGTCAAATGTCAAGCGCTGCTATCTTGTAAGCAGAGCTTGATGTTTGACATTCGCATTTTAGAGATGAAAACTTCGGCCGCAACCTCGCTATTATTACTTAAAACAATAAATCAATTGTATGTTTAATACTTTAAAAGAAAGTTCAATTTACAGTAACACTCATTTTGAAACATGCTATATCTCAGTATTTTTTTAAAGTCTGTATCAATTGCTGTACTCTAAACCATTGCAAATATTGCACAAAAAATCAATTTTTGTATTTTTGTCATTTTCCTTTGCAAAATACAAATATAAAACTTGATTTTCTGTCAAAAAAACTTAAGATTTGAATTTATATTTTGCTGAGAAATGTATTTGAAAACTATAATATAAAAATAATCCAAAAATCTGACTTCTCATGATATTAATATTTATCAAAAGACTAAAATTATTCAGTTGAGAAAGATATATACGTACAAAAATATACATAGATGAAAATAACAATTTATATTTATATATACAATTGTTGTTAATAGTTAGCAATCAAAAGCACAATTATATTTATAAAAATATTACTTTTATTCCAATTAATATTGGACTTTTGTTTTTAGAATAACAAAGCAGCTTTATATAATATGTTTTTATCATTGTTGAGGACAAGAATTAATAGAGTCACTTGAAATACTGATGCAAGGAGCAGTTGCTTTCTGTTGATTTTCTTTTAATATCCCTTCATTCAAATTTTTAGGAAATGATTGCTTGTTTTTTTCAACAATGTTACTTTTAGACAGTTCCTGATTTTCTGATTCATCTGAATGAAATTTTTTATGAATGTTCTCTTTATCTGTAAATTCCTTCTCCTCTGTTTTAAATTCAGATAATTTTTCTGTTATTGACTTTGGCTTTATTGTTTCATCTAAATAAATATAATAAATAATTCTGAAATATGTTATTACTAATTTTTAAACAGTAAAACCATAAAATATAATAAAGTTTAACACATATTTACGTTCAGATTGTTTTAATTCATCAATTTTTAACTTGAGCTGTAAAACTTCACTCCTTAACTGAGATGATTTCTTTTTTTCTTGGTAAAGATTTTGCTGACATTGTATTAATTTATCAGTTTCAGCTGCTTTAAGAAAAAGTAATTGTTGAACTTGTTTATTCAGAGAATTAACTTCTTTTCTGTAAAAATTAGCTTTCTGTTAATTGTTAATGTAATCATAATGAATGTTTACTACATTTTTCTTCCTTATCATTGAATCCTGTAGAATGCTAAACTAACTTTTCAATTTTCAAAATTAGCAAATCTAGAATTTAATAAATTTATTAAGCTATTTAATTCTAAGTTCTAGATGAATAAAATGTACATGATAAAACAATGCAAAAAAATTCATTATAAAAACAAACAAATAAGTTTGAAATAATAAATTTTTCATGAAAATGATTTGTATCAACACTTTTACTTTATTTCTTTACTTTTCTATATAATGAGCTATAGAATATAGTTTTCTACAATCACTAATAATAAATCAAATATAATCAGTAAATGCTATAATATATATTATTAATTAATTAATGTTTTCTGACAAATTTTAATTTTATTTAACAAGAGATTATATTGTAGGTATTAAAATATATATTATAAATAGACTGATATATTATAAATTGAAACAACAGCTGGCCAAAATAGACTAAAAATGTTTCTTATTAATATATCGTTTTCATAACCTGAAAACTTCTGTTTTTGAATTAATGAATGTATTATGATGTGTTTTTTTATTTTCAACACAACAATTTTGTTGATTAATGTTGTATTCATTATTACATTATATCATCATAAGCATATAATAATAACATAACACTGAAGGAACAGAAAGTACAACAGTATCAAATTAGTTCTTACTATCCCTCATCACAATAAAACTTAATTTTTAGGTGCATTTTTCATCATTTACCACTTAATGATCATTTTGATGACTATTATAGGATATAAAAAACTTTAAATTATTATAATAATAAGTGTTAAAATACTACATTAAAACCATTAAAATTATGTGCAGAACTTCAAATAAAAATAGCAGATATACATACATACATAAATAAATAAATACATACAAGAAAGACTTCAGCCACACACGAAGTGTTTAGCTGACAGAAAAGAGGGTAAGGGAAAGGGGAGGGAAAGGAGAGAGAGGAGATAGACAGTAGAGAAAGGTAGGATCTCTCTGAATGGCGTACACTACAGTACCATCTATGTTTGATGTTGGCATACAGTTTTTAGGCTGCAAGGCCATAGTCCCCCAAAGGGTCTAAAAGAAAACCTGAGTGTAGATAATATCAATGATTGAGTGCTGCTACAAATAGCTAAGTGTTGAAGTTAGTGCCAAGTGGCTGTTAATAGGAAGACTTATATCTACTTAATACTAATAAAACTGAATGAAAATGCTAATCTTAATACTACTTAACAGCTAGACAGACAGCATGAAAACAAATGAACACAACAAACTAAACAAGACAAACAGACCGACAAAAGACAAACAAGCAAGACCTCAATATATTTTTTTTTTTTTGTTGTTTTTAACGTTAACTTACTAACTAAATAAACTAACCTACCATAACCTAAAACGAATCTAACCAGACGACTAAAGCTAACAAACCCTAATTTAATTTAACCTAACTGGAAACCAAGCTAAGAGTCCCAAATCTAACTTACAACTACGACTAACTTAAACTAACCAAATTTAGACTGAAAAAGAAGACACAAAATAAGAATTAAAAATACAAAGTTGAAAGGCAGCTATATACTGACAGTTGAAACAAAGCAAGGGAAAGCTAATTGCCATTTATGCCCTAGAGTGAGTGCTCTCGAGAGCCCCACTAAGTGATATGAATGCAAGTAGATGATGGAACATTGTATGCATGTGAATAAGTTGGTGTGGGTTGCAAGGCCAGTATGCCCTTCAAGAATAGCAGCTCTCATTAAACAATCCCTAATCTACCTATTGCAGCAAAAAATTATATGAAGTGGTGTTTGGTCCTCCTGAATCCCACAATCACATTGTGGATTGTCCCCAAGGTTAAATCTATGCAAGTATTGCTTAAAGTTGCTGTGTCCTGTAAGTAGCTGAGTGAGGGTGTAACTAGGGTAAAAGTGGTGAAGAGTTGCAGTAGTGTCAACCTTGTGGATGAAAGTGTAGGTGAGCCTACCAGGGACCAGTGGTGTCATGATCCCAACTGTCTTGCCAGAGAAGAAGATTTGCTTCTTGACATGATTGTTGATGTATGAGGTAGGAATGTAACTGAAAGTACTAGTGACTGAAGACTTTGCAGCTTATTTGGCAAGGCAGTCAGTGGTCTCTTTGCAGAGAATCCTGGCATGACCAGAGACCCATTGAAAATCTATTCTAATGTTGTCTAAGTGTCTGAGCATGTGGTGTATGAGTTGGACAAGTTTTAAGTGGCTATCAGATTTTGCAATCCTCTGTAAAGCTACCCTACTGTCAATAAATGCAATGGTGTAAGTTAGTGTTCCGCAACCTTTTTCTACTCACAGCACACCTATGACTCGACATGACTCAACAAGGCACACCAAAATGTTATTCCCTTCAAAAACATATGATATGATACTATTAATAGAATTTTGTAATGCCATAAACCTATAGTATTATTATGTTGAGTTTTGTGAGTTACACTCAGTTGATACCAATGGCTGTGTACTACACCTGACCATAGTAAAGGCATAACAAAACAAAAATTAAATAAGTGTGTCAGTGTTCCCAGGCTTTTGTGTAGCATGTGTGGTATGACACCTGTAGAGGAGAGAATGACAGGTACAATAAGCACCCTATCCATCCTCCACAGATGCCTCATTCCCTGGGTGAGTTCTGTGCACATTGTGTGTGTTGTTTTCCAATACTGTCTGTATTTGTAGTATGGTTTCTGGATGTCTAATAATTTGTGTTTCTTTGCAAGCTCTTGATGTATTTGCTACTTGATTATGTCTATGTAAATTATCTGCCTGTGTCAAGAGCTTGCAACCAGAAGTGATGTGTTGTATGGTTTCTGGCATGATGTGACATTTTCTGCATGTGTCATTTGTGATTTTTGTATCTTTGAGTATGAGTTTGTATCTTTTCTGTAGTTTTTAGTACTTACGATCTGATCCTGTATGGCAATCATGAATCCTTTCTTTTCCCCAAAGAGGCGTCCACAAGTTAACCAGCTGTTTGACACAGTTTTGTCAACAAAATCCTGGCCAGGTCATAGGGATGTCTGCCATGGAATGCCTTTCACACCCATGATTACTTAATGGTGTGCTATTTATATGTTGTGTCGTGTCCATATGTTGTGAATGTAAATTTAATGGTGAATTATTTGAGTCTGCTAGAGTTACTGCTTTATGTAACTGAGAAGTTTCTTGCTTTCTGTAGAAAAACTCTCGCGATATCTGTATTTGTTTGTAGTGGAGATTAACTATGTCAATCAGGCCACGTCCGCCATCTTTACGATGGAAGGGTTAATCTTTCTATGGAAGATTTAGTATGATGTTGTTTATGCTTAGTAAGTGTTGTTCTTGTTTTCCTTTGAAGTTGAAGATCTGTGTGAGTCCAATGTATAACTCCAAAAGAATAAGTGAGTACTGGGACGACGTGTGTTTATTGCTTTAACATCATCTTATTTCATTAATGAATGAGATACAAGCATAAGAAACACAACAACTGTGATGAAAATATATAAATAAAACTTGAAATTAATAGAATATGTAAAAGTTTATGTCACACCTTTCACCTTGTGACGGCACACTAGTTGCAGAACACTGGTGTAAGTAATGTCTTTTGTCCTTCCTATGCCTAATGTGAATTAAGCTCATATAAATAGCTAAAGTTTCTGCCTGTGCTATTGAGCAATGTGTACCTAGATCAGGCATGGCCAACATACGGCTACGGGCTGGATGTGGCCCGCATAATTGATTTACGTGGCCCGCAATTAATCTTTCAATATTAGCTACTCAAGTCAGAATAGATCAGCTGAAAATTCTAATGTCTAAAGAAAAAAAAAAAAAAAAGGTCAACAATTTGCTGTCTGGTTAGAGTTAATCCTCCATTACAAATCTCTTAAGTACACCGTAGAACATTGATAATGCATGATAATGTGAAAAATGTATCTGTAATCTCTATGTATAATTTAGTCTCTATGGGTTGACACCACAATGAGATCTCGCACCACCTCAAAATCTTCCTAGGCAGCCTCTGGTTCAGCCCGTGAAAAAAGTTTTCTTTCCAATTCAGCCTGGGGGCAAAAACTGTTGGCCACCCCTGACCTAGATGGAAGCAAGCATTGTGAAGCTCATGGCCAAAGTCGGAATAAACTACAAAAGCAGCACCCACTTCATCACCCATCTTGGAATCATCAGTGTAAATCCTAAAAATGAGATGATCACCTGGATCTTTGAAGTAAACATCAAGGCAAGCTGGTGAGAGGGGTGGTAATTGTAAGTTGGAAGGGTATTTTTGTTGATGTTGAATTTTTTGATATCATCAATCAAGGTCAAACTGGGAGGAATCTTACCTACTCTAATCATTTTGTCAACATCCGAGTCACTATAATCTCACCAGATTAAGGTGACAAGATTTTCCTGCCAAATAATGTGATTAATTTCTAAGCCGATAAGGGTCAACCCTGACATTATCAAAAGGGCACTAGTGGGTGCAGTCCTATAAGCCTTACAAATGTGGAGAGCTGCAATCCTTTGAACAGATAACAGCTATGGACTTTGGTGGCCACGTGGCCCCAGACCTGTATGGCATAGAGGAATGATGGCTGAATTGCTCCCCTGTAAATAAGCTTAGTAGCGTTAGGGCCAAGGCCCCCATATATGTTCCTCATTAATGAGGAACATATATGGGGCCAAGGAATTCCTCATTAATTAAGGTTCCTCATTAATGGGGGCCTTGGGCCTAGGAACATATATGGGTTCCTAGCCATATTAATGAGGGCATTGGCTGTCTTTTTAGTTTTGTCTGTGATGTATTTGATGTGGGATGTGAAGTTAAATCTCTCGTCAAGAATAACACCTTAATATTTAATTTCTGTTGTTTGCTTCATTCTGTGAGCACCTACTTGAAGGGTAAGCTTCCTGACAAGTGGTGCATTCTACCAACTATCATGCTTTTGCATTTGTCTGTGTTAATGGGTTGCCTATGCTTAATACTCCACTGATGAATGTTATTGAGAATGTTGTTGCATATGTCTTGTAAGCGTTCACTGTTCCTGTGTGAAGCTAGGATAATTGTGTTGTCCGCATAGTCCTGTATGTGGCAGCCAAGAGACAGGGTGTCATTTAAGTGCAGGATAGAATCATAGGCTTTGTTCCAGAGACCAGGACCAGGCCTGAATCCCTGAGTGATGGGTATGACTATGTTATTTTGTGTTGTATAAACACCTGCACTCCTGTCGCTAAGAGAGGATTGAAGAAGTTTGTAAAGATTTTGAGGACAGTGATGAGCATGTAATGTGTGCAAGATAGAAGGCCACCAGGCATGATTGAAGGCACTTCTAAAGTCAATAGTGATAATTGCCATATGCTGATTATTAAGCTTAGCCTGGTGGATATAATTAACAACCTGGTGGATGATATCTACAATACCTTTGTTTTTAGAGAAACCAAACTGATTCTGATGCAGGGCTTTACAGTTGCATAGATGCCAAGTGATCCTATTAATCATTAGACTGTCTAACACTTTTCCCAGAGTTGGGAGAAGGTAAATCGGCCTATATTTTTTGTAAGTGTTAGTGCTGGTGGGTTTGGGAATCAATTTAACACTAGCCTTTTTCCACTGAGTATGAAAAAGGCCTCAAATGTTCAAGCAGATATTAAAGAGAATAACAAATGCTATAACATGTGTTTAATCATCCTAGTGGTTATGCTATCAAGGACTGGGGCTTTGTTATCTGTGAGCGAACGGATGGCATTCAAAACCTCGATGTAGGTGAAGTTGTGGTTATTGTCTGTGTTAGGCAGAGTGAGTGTAGAACTGATAACCACTTGTGTACTGTCATTCTGCTGTGGGTCATCGAAAGGGTAAAGACTAGTGAAAATGTGCATGATTATAATAGCAGACAGTAATATACACTTTAAAAAAATGTTCACTGGCAATATTACCAACTAAAAAATATACATTGTTTCAAATAAAAATGGCAAATGGTAATATACACTTTAAAAAAATATATACATCAGAGAATAATAAAAGGTCTCTGTGAAACAAGACTGTTTGGTTCCTGATGATTGGACAAGATGGATTCTTCAATGAATACAGGTATACCTCGCCTTACGTCGGTAATTGGTTCCAGGAAAACGACGTAAGTCGAATTTACCTGTCTCCGAATCTACTTATCACTAGGAAAGCATTTTAAATAATATATGGTTAATAAAAATCTATTTTAAGCTTACAAACAAATAAATTTTAGTTTTTAATATAGTACAAAAAAAGTAATCTAAATTTACGAATGCGTGTACTGTAAATACAGTACATACTTGTATATATTTTAATATGATTTTATGTGCTTTAAACGTTTATCTAGTGATATTACGACTTCAATATTTGTGGCGGACAGACGTAAAGTCGAATAAAATGACTTAAACTTGATTTTTATTTTTCCATATACTTTTTTAACAAGCGA
>NW_019384448.1:1157090-1209538 GCF_000671375.1 Centruroides sculpturatus | reverse complement strand
GAAATGGAAGTTATAAAATTAAATCTTAACAATACTTTTAATTCAAAGTAATCTATTAAAACATTTTTTATTAATTACAGACACCACTTAAAAACAGAGATATGTTCCAAGAAATACACTCTTAAGCAAACTTTATAGAATGTACTTACAAGGAGACAGCACAAGACGACACGTGTTAGGAGTTGAGTCATTATTTTATGTTTTGGGTGTTACCTTTAGTTCCCCCCTTTTCAGGGATGTTTTATTAATATTATGTTTTAAGGCTGAAAACTCCCAAAAACCACTAAAATTAAGTTCAAAACATTCACTTACATGCGTGACTGATCCTGTAATGCAAATCATTGCTAATCTCAAATGGCATCTTTAGCCAGGGATCTCAAAAATAAGTCACTAAGCCAAAATATAATAAAATAAGAAAATAAGAAAGCGTCTGATTTGAAAAAATTGCAACATAAATTGGGAGAAAAAAAATTGTTCAAAAAGAATAAACAAAATTGTTACTATGTATGTAAACAGGATAGTGCTGCAATACACTTTTTAATGTCATCATAAGCCAGATAAAAGACAAACACCAATTCAAGGGGAAGTTCCTGAAAGCAAGGTTGATGAGTACCAATATCAGAGGTGATCTCCTGGATAGAGAATTTTCTGGCAGTCTTTTTGGTATTAGGCACTTAACTTGTAAAAGATGCTGTGTATTTTTTTTAAAATTATATTTAGTTGAACCTGGTGGAGATTAGATTAAGTTAGTTTTAACCCCAAATTGGAAAATTTTTTTTATAATTGCTTTTCTTGTACATGATTAATTTGGTGTTTTGAATAGTTTGAAATATATATATTTTTATAATTTATTATGTAAGATAATTATTAATTATAAGTTATTTTCATATTATGTCATTTGAAATATGTTTTTTCTTTTCTGTTAAAAGTTGTTGGAATTACTGCCACCATGTCCCAGTTTAGACCTGGTACTTGATTGAACCCAAATTTTATGCAACACTATTTTGTTAGGTGTTATCCAGACTTAATTTTTATCAAATTTGGTGAGTTTATTGACAATGATTGACATTTGCCAAGCAGTAAGGCACACTATTCAAAATTAAATGAGAAAATTAAAGTTGAAAATTGCATAATCACTAAAACCTTTAAAATCTTATTTGCAGAGTAGTTGGTGACTTGATTGAGGCATGATAGTTTCAGAGTCATGTAGTTGGTATTTCAAATCCAACTGGTATCAATCCTGCTGGTATCAATGCAAGTTTTTCTTCCTTATTTTATAAAACTATAATTTTCATATTATTCTTGGTATTTTTTAAATTTATTACATTTATTTAAAAATTATTTTCAAACATTTCTGAACATTTAGGATTCATATGTAATATTTATTGTATTTATAATTTACTTGAGATGATGATAAGATATAAACAAAATTATCATTATTCAAAACTAACTTTGTTAATAAAAAAAAGACAGTTTTTTATTAACATTATTCAATCTGTTTGCTCCTTGGAAGCACAATTATGTTTAAACATAATTTATTTTGCAATATATATTCATGCAGCAATTTTTCTGAAGAACAAATTTCTATGCTATCAATGTTAACATGAGATATCAAAGCCATCTTTTCATTTGTTAACAAAAGATGATGCAATTATACACACGTTTAGGTTAAACAATGGCTTTGTCAGAGTAAAACAGTACATATTGTACTGTACATGTACATGAATATACACAAAATGTTTTGTTTTTAAATAAATATTGTTAGGTAGTATTTCTTAATTGGTTTTGACATTGACTTGTTACTTGAAATAGTTTATAGTTTTCTAAAAATAAAATCAGTTTCTCTCATTGACAATATAATAAATTAAAAAAACACCAAGAATAAAGTGAAAATTATAGTTTTAGAAAAAAAAAAAAACCACATTGAAAACAGGAGGATTTAAGACACCAACCTCATGAATATTAAAGTAGCACACCCCAACTGAGCTACTGGCCACTCTGCAAATAATAGAAATTCTAAAGGTTTTAAGTAATTCTGCAATTTTCAGCTTCAATTTTCTAGTTTAATTTTGAGTAGTGCATCTTACTGCTTGGTGCATGTCAATCATTGGAGATGCACTATATACTCACCAAGTTTGATCAAAATAGGTGATCCAATAGGCCTGGGGTAACCAAACTCTTTTCACAGTGGACCAGATAACTGAGCAAATGATGAGTGCGGGCTGCATAACCATTTTGTTCAATATAGTAAACTGAATACACAAAAAATAAAGAAAGCCAACATATTTATTTACCAATACACAACATTGATTGCTGCAGCAGGCTCATAATTGCTTTTCTTAGAAACTTCATTGCAGGTACTTACACAAAAAACATTCTGATATCCAAAGTTTTCACTGATTTTCTTAAAAATTATATTACTATCAGATTGGACCAATTTTTGCATTGTTACTTATACTTATTTTAATTTTTTCTACATAGTAAGTTCATCTACAATCTATGATATTTCCATATAAATAATTATATTTTAGCTCATTTGTGGCACAGTGCAGTGGCAGGCTGGATGAACTAACCTCATGCGCCGTAGTTTGGTGACCCCTGCCATAGGCCATCCCCCTTGTTAGACAAACCTATATGGTATAGTAGTAATAGTGGTTTGACACATACTGATCACAAAATTAATTTTTCGAGTAAATTACTGTCTAATAAATTAAAATTACAAATAATTTTTAAAATTAAATTAAGATTGCAAATAAAAATTTGTCGAATGGAATTATTTCAGGTCACAAAATTAATTTAATTCAAATTTGTAATTAGAAAATTAGTTTTGTGATCAGTACATGTCAAATCACTACTACTTATAGTTTATTACTCATACATCCTGTATATAACACAATTGCAATACAATGATAAGTATTTATGTATCTAAACAGAAAAGGTACAGTAAAGTATGATATTTCATGTCTTTGTAAATTGTAAGTGGATAAGATATAGGTTGAACTCTACTTCAGCAAGAGATTTACGCTTAAATTTGATAAGCTTTGAAAGAAGCGACCTTTCCATATTCTACAAGGCACCTCAAAGACATACAGGGAAAGCTTTCCAGTTGATGGAGATGCACTTTAGGACTATGTCGTCAACTTGCTAAAGTGCAACCCCCTGCACTTTAGCAAGATCAGCTGGGTGTGCATCCTGTACCATTGCTTTTTCAGGTTTAGCGTAACAAAAAAGGATACCCATTGTTCAGAATTCATCATGGAAATTAACTATAATTCAGAAATGGACATCATACCAATCGTTTACTAAGAGAAACTTCTTAACATATAGGCGTTAAATTACAAATGAATGTCACTAGATCGACAAGCACTTTCAATGATAATTATTTTCATCTTCGTCAGGTCATTAAAAACAGTTAGTCCTTTTTTGAATATGAATATCAAATTATTCCAATGGTATTAATGTTTTGGAACGAAAGCAACAGTAGAACGTAAGAAAAAAGAATTTAAATAAAAACATGTGTGGTTATAATGTGCATGTGCTAATAAGCCTCCAAACTGTGGAGCTATATATGTTATCTTAGGCAATTATACAAGTTAACCCACAAAGGGGGCGAATCAAGTGTGGGGGTGTTGCATGGATTTAGTATGTTGATAAGGAGGGCCTCCTAAATATACACGAGGCTTCTGTTATTACAATGTCTTAGAATGTCCACCTGGCCCCACAACGGGGTGTGTTGGTGTTGCAACACCATTCTAGTGAGCTCAGTTTCGTTCTTGCCTGCCCTGATAGGACACTGATGTTCCGAAATACGATAAGACAACATTCTGGTTGTCGCGCCAATATAGTGGGTGCAACCACCCGACATATTTTCCAGTGGGATAGAATAAACCCCAGATCTTTCTAGCGTGGAAGTAGGATCTCTGTCGTTGGATAGCAACCTCCTAAGACCTGGCCGTGGAGAAACCGGCAGAAAAAGCACGTCGCCTAAAAATACAGCAAATACAGACAGTGACATGACCACAAAACGGTAGCGCAGGAAGGACTATTGTAGATTTTTTTGGGAGATGTAGTGTAGTAGTGGAAAAAAGCAATCTTTTTACCTTATTTAAGATGTACATAAACTTGGCATTAGTATAGCCTGCCTCATTTACCGCAGAGCGAATAGCATTAAGGCTCAGTATTGATAGCAGCTTGGCTGGAAGATAACAGAAAGGCCCTTCTGATTAAAGGGACAATTGCCGCATTGATGTAATGTTGCGGCTGGTATCTTGTAGCAGGGATTAGGAGAGGAACACCGCTGAATTTGTGGAATACGGAATATAGTATAGTATCCCGGAATTTAGTAATTTTTAGATCCAAAAATGTGATTTCTCTTTCATTGCTTTTTTCCCAGGTAAAATTAATTGTGGGATAAACGGTCGCAAGAAAATCTCCATGGATATCCTGCCAAGCTACTAGAATATCATCAATGTATCTAAGGTATAACAGCAGATATGCTATCATGAGGGGAAAGCTAAAAACCTTGAATTCAATATTCCTCATGATCAATTCTGCCAAAACTGCTGAAAGTGGTGAGCTCATCGGGACTCCTTGCTGCTGTAGATATACTTTGCCCTTGAACTGAAAATAATTATTTTCGGAAATAAAAAGTAGAGCTTCGCGTATTTCTAAAACTTCTTGTGCTATAAAGCCCTTCTTGATTAGTAGCACATTATCAAGCATAACAGCCTCAAACTGCAGTACCGAGGGATAAAGAGCAACTACATCCAACTTGTAGAAACTATACTCATTTTGTGAAATGTTGTTTAGGACAGAAGATATATGGGCGTTCGCTGCAACAAAGGAAAAGGTAACCAAACAGGAAGGAGATAGGAGCCCACTTAATAACTTGGCCAGCACCTTTTCAAGATAGAAGGCTGGGTGGGTCCTTTTATTAACTAGCGATCTCAACAGCCTCCTTATGGGTTTTAACCTCGAAAAAGAGCCTGGGGCAAGCTACGTTGGACGGGGGATTGACACGCATGAGAACAGCAGAAATAGTTGGAAGAGATACTATTTTCTTAACTTTTCTTAGGATGGTAGAAGTTGGATCAGTTTGCAAGGGCACTGCACAGGAATGGCCGAGGAAGTCAGCAGCCCTGGCTACAAAATATTCCTCCTTACATAACACAAACTTTTTCTCTTTGTCCGAGATCAGGAGCCGTAAATTGTTCGTTTCCAAGTACTGTCTTACAAGATGGCTGTTGACATAATTTCTGCTGGCAACCATGGATTGCTTTTGAAAAGTGAGCACAGAAACAATGGAAAGTTCCGTGTTTGGGAACTCGAGACTTGACAACTCTTCAATGCTGCCAGAACCGCCGGGATCGTATCCGATGTGCAGGTGCCGCGTGGCAGAGGGATAAATGCTGATCTTCTTGCTAAAGTGCAGGGAGCACGACATAGTCCCAAAGTGCATCTCCATCAACCAGAAAGACTTCCTTGTATGTCTTCGAGGTGCCTTGCAGAATATGGAAAGGTCGCTTCTTTTGAAGTTTATCAAATTTAAGCATAAGTCTTTGGCTGAAGTAGAGCTCAACCTATATATCGCCCACCTACAATTTACAAAGACCTGCAACCTGGCCTCTCTGTATATCCAATTGGGATGATATTTCATGTTTTGATGTTTAATTAACCCCTTCTGAGCTACGCTCGAGTGTGACTCGAGCAAGTTTCATAGCGTTACGTAAAAAACGATTGTTAAGGTCACTTTTGAAATTTTTTTTTTTTTTTTAATTTTTGGAATGTTTTTAGGTCCCNTTCTGAGAAGTTACTAAACTTGTGTGAAATTTGACATTATCGTGGCAAAACACTACACCTGTTTTGTTGATCAATTCTGCCCGCCTTTTCTGTTTAATGATATTACTCAATTTGTTTACTCGATGGCAGTACACTTTCGAATCGATTGTTAAATTGTCTGGTAAAGCTCCAAAAAAAAAATTTCCTTAAAATCCCACCAAAGAGAGCATCTCTCTTTAAAAACATGTGGAACCCATATATCAAGCTTTGAAACAAAACCAATTTGTTTCAAGTAATCATAAACAATTCAATTTGACAAATTTAATCTCTTAGTGATTTCACATGTTGTTATTTGGCAGTTTGCTTCAATGAGTACCTTTATTTTGTTTTTATTGGCTTCAACTGGCCATCCAGAATGTGGTGCATTTTCAATATTGAAATTGCCAGAATGAAATTTTGTAAACCAGTTTTGGCCCTGTCTTTCTCTCAACACATCTTCTTACATGTACCATAATTTTTTCTTGCTTGAACAGCATTTTGATTTTTTGGTAATAAAAAAGCAAAATATGCCGAAAATGATGCTTTTGATTTTCCATATTTAATGGGGGGGGAACAATTGTACAGAATCAAACAATATTTTTTACAAATACACCTTAAAATATCAGCTATCAAAGTATATAATGAAAATTTGGTTTAAAATGAAATGGGCTGGTAAAAATACATCTAATTCCTCTAGTAATGAAAAACGAAATTACTTTCCAAACAACCCAATATTTTATATCTGCAGAATTTTCAATGTAAACAATAAAACATGAACTTTCAATATTGACAAAAAATGATAGGCATTTCTATTTAATAACTAAAACAGTGCCACCGTATCATAAGACCATAAATGTATTCATCCCTCAGTTTCAAAATACGTACAGTACTTTATCCTTGTACTTGTCAAATTTTTTTATTTGTTTTATTCCAAATTTTGTGCACAAAATGAGACTAATTATATATATATATATATTTTTTACAATATTACTAATATTTATACAATTAAAATTTGCATAAAATACATCATATCACTACATTATATTTGCTTTATCTTTCCCTTCTATTAAAACTAGTATAAATTTTATAATATAATTGTATAAAATGATATATTTAAGTATTTTATTTTTTCTTTTTGCCTGTTTTAGTATGACACTAGTAGTTGAAGTTCTGTTTCTGAAAATAAACTTTTAACTTTTAACACTGATCCTAATGGAAATGAACTTCAGTTTATGCAGATTGCTTAACAATATTTTTTAAAAACTAATTAAATCATAAAAACAGCAATCTATTATATTTGATAAAATTTCCAGGATGATAATTGTAAATTCACAAAAAATTTAAAAAACTAGACAATAAAAAAGTTCTTTTTATGTCCTTTCTCACACCTCAAGAAATAACAGTCTTAAGGCAGAATCTACTTTTAGACTATACAATAAAAATCATCTTATGATATTGTCTTTTAAATTTTTCATGAATTTACAATCTTTTATATTGTTAACTTTATTATAAAAATATAGTTTAATTTATTAAATTATTTAGTCATAAAAATTAATTAATATAAATCTTTCTTAATCTAAATTTATATATAATTAATTAATTAATATAATACTCAACTGAGATTGTTGATACATAGCTTTCAAATAATCTGGTGCCTGTAATTTATCATTTACAATATTATTATTTGATTCTAACTCTCTTCTTTTTTGAAGTTGTTGATTAAGTTCTTGTATTTCTTGTTTACTTTGAAATAAAGACTGTTCAAGTTTTTCTATGTAAACTGCATCTGCCTTTACTGATGCCATATTCCAAAGTGTTGACATTTGATACTAGAAACAGTAATTTAAAAGTTTATTAATATACCACAAATTTGAAAATAAATTATGCTTGTCTAAGCTTCATTAATTTGGTTTAAGACAATTTTTCAAAAGTTGTAGTCTCAAACATCAAAATTCATAAACATTTTTGAAGAGAACTGAAATCTACATTTAAACTTCTTTGTCCATTTTATATTGAAACAAGTAAAATGGCAAAACCGTATTTGGGACAAGACTATGTCTCGGAGACTCACTACTAAGCGGAATCACTTTGACGCTCAAGGCAGGTCTCATTCTCATTCTCCTATCTTCTTTGGCATCACTGCTTTTGGGCGCAATCGTTCAAACTTCACTGGGCACGACCACAAAGTCGTCCACAATGCATTTTCAATGAAATTAACCAATCCAATTTCAAAATTTTTCTCTGTTGCATGTTGGCCCAAGTTGAATTTTTGTCGATGTGTAATGAAAATTTCCCGTTTTTGAAAAAAAATAATCGTGGCTATTGTATTGTCCGAAATTATTTTTTTATTTTGCACAAACAATATACAGTTTAACCTGATTATAACGTCATTGGATCTAACGACAACCCTAATATAACGTCAAATTTTTATCAGTTCCACGATTTTACTATACTAGATAATGTTAAAAAACCCCACTTGTAATGACACCCTGTTTTAATGTTATATTTGAAGCACTCCCAAATTTACATAATTAGATTACAAATTTTATTTAACATAGAAGAAACTACGTGTTCAGTCCTAAGGTCAGAGTTCACTTCTTAGAATGACTGTGGGTGGTACTCTCCCCCACCTGACTTCGGTGGGGTGAGGTGCCTGTTTTGCCTGTTTGTAGAAGAGGGTCGCCATTTTGTATTTTATTTTGACTTGGTTCTTGGTCCCCTGACTACCTACAAGTCTGGATTTTTTTATGCACAAATGATTTGGCACCTAATACTCTGTGCCAAATATCAACTCTCGACATGTACTGTACTCCTTCATACCTCTATACTGGTAACATAAAACGGCAGTACAATTTTATAAACAAGACATAGTCTTGTCAATAAGAAATAAAACAACAAGAATATTTCATAAAATTTATTCAAGTAATTTATAAAAAAAATCTGCTAAAAACATCTACAAACTTAAAATTAGCAATTGATAATGGAGTAAAATGAAGACTTATATGGTATAAGAAATTTAGATGATCTAAATGACTTTTCTTTAAAAAAATCTTTATGTTATTCAAACTTCAGAAACATTAGCCACAGAAGGTATATATCAGAATACTAATAATCAAAATTAGAGTTGATAGAATATTTTAGTAATTAAACAAATTAAAAGAAAGTTTGTAATTTCACAGCCAAAACTTTCAAATTTAAAAATTTATTAAATTGGTTTAGTTTGTCAAGGTCAAATTAATAAATTGAAATAACAATTTTTAATTTTTAAGGTGATTTTGTATTCTTTTATTTTATAAATTGATACTCAATTTCATATGGTTTTCTAAACAAAATAAACTGATTATTTGAAAAATCGTTGAACATGATGATAATATATTTAAATTATTCTTCATACAGATCATCTCAATTCCAAAAGCACAAAAGAAAAACACAATATTTAAGGAATAAATAAATTTAATGACAAATCAGCATAAAACAATTTGGACATTTCTTCTTTCATTAAAAATGAAAGTAATGCAAATTTAGATAAAAGTTTTTAAATTTGACATGTATATAAGTATTTAAAGAATACATTTATCTTTAGTAAAATGCTTGTTTTATCATACACCAGTGACAATTCCAGTTGAAAACATGTTTATAATTTATGAAAATATAAAATTTATTTATATGAGATTTAGACATAAATTTTTAAAATTTACTGTTATTATTTTAATCATACATTTTATCTTTATAGAGTCTATATCAAAAATAGATACCATTAAAAAAGAAATGTAGTAGCTAGTTACTATATATTAGTATTTGAAGGAAATTTTTTCATCCCTTGAAGAATTGTCTTACACCAAGTTATATATAAATGCAACTTTATTTACATATTATATGAAATGTTATTATTATTAATTAAAATAATTATTCTTACTTTCATTTTATTCATTTGTTGTCTTGCAAACTGTAGTGATTCTTTACTGGCTTGATATTTAACTCTCAGAGATACTAATTCTTTTTCCACTTGTTTGCGTTTATCATCTACTTCAACAAAAAGTGAATTACCACGACGATTTGGATCAGTTTGTCCAAATTTAAGATTCTCTATTTCAGCTTTCAGCATACAAATTTCATCTTTACATTCCTATTTGAAAATTACTTCATTAAAAAAATTTTCAATGAAAATTACAGGGTGACCCAAAAGTCGGTGAGGGTTTCAAGTTTTAATAAATTCCTTAATTTTACTGAGTAATGCATGACATTTTAATACAATCTAAAGAACATAATGGAGATTAATTTACACTAGTCAATTTCTGTCACACTTTTACATTACCTATGAAAAATGACATCATCTAAATGATGACCATTTTTGACTTCGCACACCCGTCTCTTTCCAAAACTTGCACCATAACAGCTTCAAGGGTTTCAGGCACCACTTCCCTGATTTCTCTATTAATGTTCTCCTTCAGTTGCTTCAGGGTCTCTGATTTGTTGACATAAACCCTTTCTTTCAGATACCCCCACAAGAAGAAGTCAGGACTAGTCAAGTCTGGGGAATTTGATGGCCAGTTGACATTGCCATAGCAGGAGATTATTCTGTCTGCAAAGCATTGCCATAACTGCATTGTCTCTCTTACAGTATGAGCAGTTGCACCATCCTGCTGGAAATGGCTGTCATTTAAAAGATGTCATTTAATTTTTCATACACAATGTAGAGGTGTGACAAAAATTGACTAGTGCAAATTAATGCACATTCCATTGCCTTTCAATGCTAAGAGTATTATAAGACTATAATGAGTACTATTCAATGGTAAATTTGTTAGTTGATATATATCTTTGTTCTCTACAGAAACAATTTATCACTGTAAAAATACATACCTCTATATTTTCTTTATAATTTTTAATTTCTGTATCTTTATTACTTAATTCTTCTTGAATTTTATTATAATTTTCAACTATTTTTCTTTCTTGACTTTGAAATGTCTCCAACTCATGATTCAGATCTGTTATTGTATTTTCCAATATTTGCTGTTCAATATAAAATAAAAAATAAATTTGATTAATTATATTTTATAAATTTGCTATTTAAAAAAAAATGTTAATTATTCCATTTTGAAAGAATATAAATTCTGAATTAAAATGTTAATAAAATGTTACAATAATAATATGACCACATATTTAACTCTGAATCATATTTATACTAAATTGCCAAACGATCGCCTAAATATTGGGCTATTATATGGCTAATTAAATGATTAGAATAAAGTAATTTGTCATTAGAGGTAGGCGTTAGGCGCCATCTCTTAAGTAAATTAATAATTAAAATTAAATAAATAAATTATTAAATTAATTTTAGAACCTTCTGGAATAAAAGAACTGGCCCGGGACGGGGCTATATACCTCGCCGGGTATTACGTTATCTGGCTGAGTGCCATTGGGGTCGTGGGCGATAAAGTCGTCCCCAGTCAGTGATGTATTTAACCAAGTAAGGTTATATCTAATCTAATATACTTCTGGAAGCGAAGACTCGCTCGGGGTCTGGGTGGCGTAACTGGCAAGCGCATCCGGCACGGCACCCGGGACAGTTCAAGCCCCGTCCCGGGCCAGTTCTTTTATTCCAGAAGGTTCTAAAATTAATTTAATAATTTATTTATTTAATTTTAATTATTAATTTACTTAAGAGATGGCGCCTAACGCCTACCTCTAATGACAAATTACTTTATTCTAATCATTTAATTAGCCATATAATAGCCCGATATTTAGGCGATCGTTTGGCAATTTAGTATATATACTATTTGGGCTTTGAATGTTGTTATTTATGAATCATATTTAATATTTAAATTACATAAAATTAAATCTTAACAATACTTTTAATTCAAAGTAATCTATTAAAACATTTTTTATTAATTACAGACACCACTTAAAAACAGAGATATGTTCCAAGAAATACACTCTTAAGCAAACTTTATAGAATGTACTTACAAGGAGACAGCACAAGACGACACGTGTTAGGAGTTGAGTCATTATTTTATGTTTTGGGTGTTACCTTTAGTTCCCCCCTTTTCAGGGATGTTTTATTAATATTATGTTTTAAGGCTGAAAACTCCCAAAAACCACTAAAATTAAGTTCAAAACATTCACTTACATGCGTGACTGATCCTGTAATGCAAATCATTGCTAATCTCAAATGGCATCTTTAGCCAGGGATCTCAAAAATAAGTCACTAAGCCAAAATATAATAAAATAAGAAAATAAGAAAGCGTCTGATTTGAAAAAATTGCAACATAAATTGGGAGAAAAAAAATTGTTCAAAAAGAATAAACAAAATTGTTACTATGTATGTAAACAGGATAGTGCTGCAATACACTTTTTAATGTCATCATAAGCCAGATAAAAGACAAACACCAATTCAAGGGGAAGTTCCTGAAAGCAAGGTTGATGAGTACCAATATCAGAGGTGATCTCCTGGATAGAGAATTTTCTGGCAGTCTTTTTGGTATTAGGCACTTAACTTGTAAAAGATGCTGTGTTATTTTTTTAAAATTATATTTAGTTGAACCTGGTGGAGATTAGATTAAGTTAGTTTTAACCCCAAATTGGAAAATTTTTTTTATAATTGCTTTTCTTGTACATGATTAATTTGGTGTTTTGAATAGTTTGAAATATATATATTTTTATAATTTATTATGTAAGATAATTATTAATTATAAGTTATTTTCATATTATGTCATTTGAAATATGTTTTTTCTTTTCTGTTAAAAGTTGTTGGAATTACTGCCACCATGTCCCAGTTTAGACCTGGTACTTGATTGAACCCAAATTTTATGCAACACTATTTTGTTAGGTGTTATCCAGACTTAATTTTTATCAAATTTGGTGAGTTTATTGACAATGATTGACATTTGCCAAGCAGTAAGGCACACTATTCAAAATTAAATGAGAAAATTAAAGTTGAAAATTGCATAATCACTAAAACCTTTAAAATCTTATTTGCAGAGTAGTTGGTGACTTGATTGAGGCATGATAGTTTCAGAGTCATGTAGTTGGTATTTCAAATCCAACTGGTATCAATCCTGCTGGTATCAATGCAAGTTTTTCTTCTTATTTTATAAAACTATAATTTTCATATTATTCTTGGTATTTTTTAAATTTATTACATTTATTTAAAAATTATTTTCAAACATTTCTGAACATTTAGGATTCATATGTAATATTTATTGTATTTATAATTTACTTGAGATGATGATAAGATATAAACAAAATTATCATTATTCAAAACTAACTTTGTTAATAAAAAAAAGACAGTTTTTTATTAACATTATTCAATCTGTTTGCTCCTTGGAAGCACAATTATGTTTAAACATAATTTATTTTGCAATATATATTCATGCAGCAATTTTTCTGAAGAACAAATTTCTATGCTATCAATGTTAACATGAGATATCAAAGCCATCTTTTCATTTGTTAACAAAAGATGATGCAATTATACACACGTTTAGGTTAAACAATGGCTTTGTCAGAGTAAAACAGTACATATTGTACTGTACATGTACATGAATATACACAAAATGTTTTGTTTTTAAATAAATATTGTTAGGTAGTATTTCTTAATTGGTTTTGACATTGACTTGTTACTTGAAATAGTTTATAGTTTTCTAAAAATAAAATCAGTTTCTCTCATTGACAATATAATAAATTAAAAAAACACCAAGAATAAAGTGAAAATTATAGTTTTAGAAAAAAAAAAAAACCACATTGAAAACAGGAGGATTTAAGACACCAACCTCATGAATATTAAAGTAGCACACCCCAACTGAGCTACTGGCCACTCTGCAAATAATAGAAATTCTAAAGGTTTTAAGTAATTCTGCAATTTTCAGCTTCAATTTTCTAGTTTAATTTTGAGTAGTGCATCTTACTGCTTGGTGCATGTCAATCATTGGAGATGCACTATATACTCACCAAGTTTGATCAAAATAGGTGATCCAATAGGCCTGGGGTAACCAAACTCTTTTCACAGTGGACCAGATAACTGAGCAAATGATGAGTGCGGGCTGCATAACCATTTTGTTCAATATAGTAAACTGAATACACAAAAAATAAAGAAAGCCAACATATTTATTTACCAATACACAACATTGATTGCTGCAGCAGGCTCATAATTGCTTTTCTTAGAAACTTCATTGCAGGTACTTACACAAAAAACATTCTGATATCCAAAGTTTTCACTGATTTTCTTAAAAATTATATTACTATCAGATTGGACCAATTTTTGCATTGTTACTTATACTTATTTTAATTTTTTCTACATAGTAAGTTCATCTACAATCTATGATATTTCCATATAAATAATTATATTTTAGCTCATTTGTGGCACAGTGCAGTGGCAGGCTGGATGAACTAACCTCATGCGCCGTAGTTTGGTGACCCCTGCCATAGGCCATCCCCCTTGTTAGACAAACCTATATGGTATAGTAGTAATAGTGGTTTGACACATACTGATCACAAAATTAATTTTTCGAGTAAATTACTGTCTAATAAATTAAAATTACAAATAATTTTTAAAATTAAATTAAGATTGCAAATAAAAATTTGTCGAATGGAATTATTTCAGGTCACAAAATTAATTTAATTCAAATTTGTAATTAGAAAATTAGTTTTGTGATCAGTACATGTCAAATCACTACTACTTATAGTTTATTACTCATACATCCTGTATATAACACAATTGCAATACAATGATAAGTATTTATGTATCTAAACAGAAAAGGTACAGTAAAGTATGATATTTCATGTCTTTGTAAATTGTAAGTGGATAAGATATAGGTTGAACTCTACTTCAGCAAGAGATTTACGCTTAAATTTGATAAGCTTTGAAAGAAGCGACCTTTCCATATTCTACAAGGCACCTCAAAGACATACAGGGAAAGCTTTCCAGTTGATGGAGATGCACTTTAGGACTATGTCGTCAACTTGCTAAAGTGCAACCCCCTGCACTTTAGCAAGATCAGCTGGGTGTGCATCCTGTACCATTGCTTTTTCAGGTTTAGCGTAACAAAAAAGGATACCCATTGTTCAGAATTCATCATGGAAATTAACTATAATTCAGAAATGGACATCATACCAATCGTTTACTAAGAGAAACTTCTTAACATATAGGCGTTAAATTACAAATGAATGTCACTAGATCGACAAGCACTTTCAATGATAATTATTTTCATCTTCGTCAGGTCATTAAAAACAGTTAGTCCTTTTTTGAATATGAATATCAAATTATTCCAATGGTATTAATGTTTTGGAACGAAAGCAACAGTAGAACGTAAGAAAAAAGAATTTAAATAAAAACATGTGTGGTTATAATGTGCATGTGCTAATAAGCCTCCAAACTGTGGAGCTATATATGTTATCTTAGGCAATTATACAAGTTAACCCACAAAGGGGGCGAATCAAGTGTGGGGGTGTTGCATGGATTTAGTATGTTGATAAGGAGGGCCTCCTAAATATACACGAGGCTTCTGTTATTACAATGTCTTAGAATGTCCACCTGGCCCCACAACGGGGTGTGTTGGTGTTGCAACACCATTCTAGTGAGCTCAGTTTCGTTCTTGCCTGCCCTGATAGGACACTGATGTTCCGAAATACGATAAGACAACATTCTGGTTGTCGCGCCAATATAGTGGGTGCAACCACCCGACATATTTTCCAGTGGGATAGAATAAACCCCAGATCTTTCTAGCGTGGAAGTAGGATCTCTGTCGTTGGATAGCAACCTCCTAAGACCTGGCCGTGGAGAAACCGGCAGAAAAAGCACGTCGCCTAAAAATACAGCAAATACAGACAGTGACATGACCACAAAACGGTAGCGCAGGAAGGACTATTGTAGATTTTTTTGGGAGATGTAGTGTAGTAGTGGAAAAAAGCAATCTTTTTACCTTATTTAAGATGTACATAAACTTGGCATTAGTATAGCCTGCCTCATTTACCGCAGAGCGAATAGCATTAAGGCTCAGTATTGATAGCAGCTTGGCTGGAAGATAACAGAAAGGCCCTTCTGATTAAAGGGACAATTGCCGCATTGATGTAATGTTGCGGCTGGTATCTTGTAGCAGGGATTAGGAGAGGAACACCGCTGAATTTGTGGAATACGGAATATAGTATAGTATCCCGGAATTTAGTAATTTTTAGATCCAAAAATGTGATTTCTCTTTCATTGCTTTTTTCCCAGGTAAAATTAATTGTGGGATAAACGGTCGCAAGAAAATCTCCATGGATATCCTGCCAAGCTACTAGAATATCATCAATGTATCTAAGGTATAACAGCAGATATGCTATCATGAGGGGAAAGCTAAAAACCTTGAATTCAATATTCCTCATGATCAATTCTGCCAAAACTGCTGAAAGTGGTGAGCTCATCGGGACTCCTTGCTGCTGTAGATATACTTTGCCCTTGAACTGAAAATAATTATTTTCGGAAATAAAAAGTAGAGCTTCGCGTATTTCTAAAACTTCTTGTGCTATAAAGCCCTTCTTGATTAGTAGCACATTATCAAGCATAACAGCCTCAAACTGCAGTACCGAGGGATAAAGAGCAACTACATCCAACTTGTAGAAACTATACTCATTTTGTGAAATGTTGTTTAGGACAGAAGATATATGGGCGTTCGCTGCAACAAAGGAAAAGGTAACCAAACAGGAAGGAGATAGGAGCCCACTTAATAACTTGGCCAGCACCTTTTCAAGATAGAAGGCTGGGTGGGTCCTTTTATTAACTAGCGATCTCAACAGCCTCCTTATGGGTTTTAACCTCGAAAAAGAGCCTGGGGCAAGCTACGTTGGACGGGGGATTGACACGCATGAGAACAGCAGAAATAGTTGGAAGAGATACTATTTTCTTAACTTTTCTTAGGATGGTAGAAGTTGGATCAGTTTGCAAGGGCACTGCACAGGAATGGCCGAGGAAGTCAGCAGCCCTGGCTACAAAATATTCCTCCTTACATAACACAAACTTTTTCTCTTTGTCCGAGATCAGGAGCCGTAAATTGTTCGTTTCCAAGTACTGTCTTACAAGATGGCTGTTGACATAATTTCTGCTGGCAACCATGGATTGCTTTTGAAAAGTGAGCACAGAAACAATGGAAAGTTCCGTGTTTGGGAACTCGAGACTTGACAACTCTTCAATGCTGCCAGAACCGCCGGGATCGTATCCGATGTGCAGGTGCCGCGTGGCAGAGGGATAAATGCTGATCTTCTTGCTAAAGTGCAGGGAGCACGACATAGTCCCAAAGTGCATCTCCATCAACCAGAAAGACTTCCTTGTATGTCTTCGAGGTGCCTTGCAGAATATGGAAAGGTCGCTTCTTTTGAAGTTTATCAAATTTAAGCATAAGTCTTTGGCTGAAGTAGAGCTCAACCTATATATCGCCCACCTACAATTTACAAAGACCTGCAACCTGGCCTCTCTGTATATCCAATTGGGATGATATTTCATGTTTTGATGTTTAATTAACCCCTTCTGAGCTACGCTCGAGTGTGACTCGAGCAAGTTTCATAGCGTTACGTAAAAAACGATTGTTAAGGTCACTTTTGAAATTTTTTTTTTTTTTTTAATTTTTGGAATGTTTTTAGGTCCCCAAAATTTTTCAGAATTTTTTGCCTGCCCGAAAAAACTTTATCACGATTTTAATCAACCTATAATGATGCGCGCTTCACGCTTTATTGCTTTTTAATGTTTTTTTAATGGGAGTTTTTATCAAAATTAATTAATCGTTCTAAAGTTGTAGTGCAATTTTCCTTCGGCAAAGTTATTTAAAGCTGCTTTCTGATGTCAAAAATGACCTCCGATAGTTTTTTAATTTTTTTAATTAATAGATTTTATTATATATATGTTTAATTAATTGGAGGGGGGTCAGAAATCGCAATAAAAATTATAATTTTTTTAAAATATTTAAAAATATACACGAATTTCGAATTCACCCTACTTTAAACCCTTGTCCTCCCGCGACGTCTATGAGAATGCCCCGGGAAATCCAACTCCATTAACACATTTCTTTTGTTTTTTTCAGTTTTAAGTATTTTGTATGTTTAATTAAAAATTTTTTTAAAAAAGTGGACAAAAAGGGGTTAAAACTGGTTTTATTTATTGTAAAATTATATTCATAATTCATTTATAATGACACAATAAATTATATTATTTGTTCGGAAATTTTCTGAAAATACTTTGTTCATAAATTTTTTGGACTCACCTTGTTTACTTTACACAACTGGCTGTACTGTAGGTTTGTTTATGCACTAAAACACTATGGGTCACCATGTGTCATTATAACATCTACAAAATTTTCAGAACCTTATAGGATCTGTGACAGTTAAGATTATGTGTGATGTTAAGATACATACCTGTCTAGCAATTATACATAAAAATAATTAAACATAAATAAAACAAGGCAAAGAATGGTATAAATCTAAATCTATTAAACATTTTCCCCTTAATCACAATGCACAGATTTTAATTATTAATAGTAATCAATAATAAATAGTATATTCAAACAATGAAAGGTTTGAAAAATCAACGAGAATACATATTTTTGATAGTTGTATTTTTTTCAAATTTTGATATTACAATTGAAAATGTTATACTTGAAAAAAAGCAGTTGCATTAAGAACACAAAGATAATAAAAAAAACCAAAAAAGAAAATAATAAAATTTTTAAAACTGAAAAATATAATTTTTTATTTTGTGTAACATAAATAATTCTAGATTAATTAGAAACTTTTTATCTCAAATTGTATATTACTTGAAATTAAGAGTAAAATATAAAAATAAACTTAGATTAAATTTACCTTATCAATTATCATTTGTTGAAACTCTGCTCTTAAGTTACTTGTTTCATCACTATAACTATCATCATTTACATTAGAATGATGTAATTGCTCTTGTAAAGTTCTTAACTGTTCTTCTAATAATAAAACTTTTTCTTTCCACTTAGTTTCATTTTGAAGTATTTTTTCTTGAATCTCTTCTAAATAATTAATCTATAAAGTAATTATTTATTAAAACTTTTTAAAATCACTAAAATGTATGAGGGCAGTTTTTTCAATTTCAGATGGTCCATAAAACAAAGACAAGTGTAAATATCAAAATTAATTTATTACCAAAAGTTTGGTATAAACATGGTTACTTTTCAACATAATCACCGAGAAGATTGAAGCATTTGTCATATCTGCTTTACAATCCCCTCTTCATAGAATGTTGCTGCCAGTGACTTGAGATAGGCTTTAACATTGTTTTGAAGATTGTCAAGTCACTGGCAGCAACATTCTATGAAGAGGGGATTGCAAAGAACAGATATGACAAATGCTGCGATCTTCTCTGTGATTATGTCGAAAAGTAACCATGTTTGTACCAAACTTTTGGTAATAAATTCATTTTGTTATTTACACTTGTCTTTGTTTTATGGACCATCAGAGGTTGAAAAAAAACAGCCTATGTAATAAAAAAATGTAGTAATGTAGTACAGTATGTCACTTTTTCTACAGTATGAAAATCAGTAAAAAAGAAACAATTTAATAATATTTAAATGTTTATCATTTTAACAATTAAACAAATTAGTTCCAAGTTTACATTGAAAATTATATATTGTAATATTGCAAAGAAATATGAGGGTGAGTCAAAAAATAAGTTGCAATTGGCAAGAACTTTTAGCTGATAAACGATATTTAGATGAAATCTAGTGGCAACACTGACAGTACTTTTGGCTAAAGGTGTAGCAGATTCATCAACATGGATGCAGAGGCTAATCTGTTTTCAGTTATGAAAGACATTGTGTCATTAGGATGTAGTATCCAAATTAGAAATTTGTGCAGAAACTTGTTTCTTGTGGGCAAAATGGTGTAATCCCACTGAAATTCAATTCCAGTTGAAGAAAGTATATGGTGAGAAAGCTTTTGCATGACAATGTCACACTTCATTCAGTAAGCATTGTGAAGGTTCTACTGGAAAAATTCAAATGGGGTGTATGAAAATATCCTCCCTACAGCAAGAAATCTTGTGCCTTGTGATTTCCATGTGTTTGGCTCTATAAAAAGACTTTTCAAATTGCCAATATGAGTCCAATGAAGACATCACAAATGCAAAATGAGAATGGTTATCACATGTTGGAAGGAAATACTTCTGAGAAGGAATAGAAAGACTCATGCCACACTATGATAAATGTTTAAATACACTTGATTATGTCAAAAAGTAGGACTTGGAATGTACATTCACACAAATAAAAATTTGATCCATATGTTTCATACTTGTATTTTTGGTATGAGTGCAACTTAATTTTTGACTCATCCTCATAATAATTTGAATAGATTTGGAATTAATTACCTTTATATTATACTTTTATAAAGCAATATTTATCTTATAAAGATATGTTAATTGAAGAAACTAAACAATATTACAATAAATTAAATAAAAACCTAAATTAAAAAATCATCATTAATTTTTCATTTAATAACATAATAATTTTCTAAAAAATTACTGGTTATTCAAAATAAATAATTAATTTTTACAGGAACTAATGATTCAAGTAAAATAATTTTAATAATATTTACTATAACTAAATACTATCTCTCTTTTAGTTTTTATTTTCATTTATTAAACAAAAATTTCTGTGATAAAATATATAGCTATGGTAATTCAAAAGTGGTGGATAAAGCTTTACGGTGTGATCAATTATTCAATTTACAGTATAAAATGTTAATACACCTCTGCCTGATTATCAAAGCTAATTGAGTTAGAGAGAAATATTTATTTCAAATTATTCACAGTTTTAAGTGATTTAACATATTTGGATTTTTATTTCTGGGATTGTCACCTCTAAAAATTCCCCAAGTTTTTTAACAATTGATAAAAAAGATCCCCAATTTGGAAACACTGGGCAGCATTGAATAAAAACTGCCATATATTCTCAACACAACTTCCTGTTTTCCTGTCTGAACTTGCTGCATGACATCACATCACTAGGTATATGGTACATCAGACAGCAGCTAGGCATTCTGCTGTTTTAACTGAAGCATGCTTTGTGATTCAATTTCATGTCAAATGTCAAAATAAGTGGACTAGGGTTTTTATCACCACTTTCAAATATTGCCAAGTGGCAATTTTGGCACTATGGAGTGCAAACCCTGAAATTCACTATAACAACATAACTATGTTTGATAAAAATTTTGAATATTTTAGATTCCTACTGTATAGATGTTATGTGTGTAGTAATATTTCAAAATATAACTGAGATAATAAATCTTTCATCTGCCATGTGACTACATAACAAATTTTATATTCAGTAATCACTGTGTGTAGTAATATGCGAAAGCCCGGATTTGGAGAAAAATTTGTGGGTGAAAAATTAAAAATTTTCGAAAATTTATTAAAAAAAAATAAAAATAATTTAATTATCAGAAGATATGATCATATCTTTCACTGGAATCACTTCCTTTCCCAGGTGACATATCAAATGTGTCACCAGGAATCTAACAACAAAAGTTATTGGACAAGGAAATCAACATTACCAAAAATAGGCAAGAGGAGAAAGAGAGGAAGACCCCCAAATAAAACACAACATTCAATGACGACACAGAGAATTCATCCACCCTCGAAGGATGGCTGTGTGCACTTGGATACACTTTGCTGCCGATACTCCACCAATAGTCAGTGATCAAAAGCCTAACTGCTGATAGCTGATGACTTCAAGTAGCCACCAAGGACTACAGTGTCTCCTCTTCTGAAAAAGGGCCCAAATCAAGAGAATGATCTTCAGGTAAATACCATGTGCGAGCATTTGTAAACTCTCTGTCTCTCAAATTAAGTTCTGAGAAAAAATGCAAACTTCGATCACAGGTCACAGTGGTGGCAGAGTGACAGTAAAGGCAAATCAGAGACTAAATCAGAGAAAAAACAAAGGGAGCAAAGATGGAGACAAGAGGAGAAACAAATCCTCGAGCACTTGTGTGGAGAAACAGCAGGAAGTACACTTGTGGCAGGCAAAATAAGCAGCCTTAATAATAGAATTAAAAGACAAGTGATGTTGTGAGAGCCAGATACTTTTGATAAAGTGGTACAAGTAGCAATTAGTGAAGAAACAATATATCAATTAAGTAGCAAACCCATCATTAGGGTGATAGACAAAGGAGCGGACCATATTAATAGAAAAATAGATCAGATAATCAGGCAAATACAAGAACAAATATATGAATTAAAGAGTCACAAAAGTCAAAGAAACAAATATAGGTACAGAAATCCTCTAAATGCACAGCAAAATTGCCATCAAAATATTAGAAATAGATTTAGGGATCAACAAGATGACACAAGAAACATAGTAGGTGGCATGCGAACTCAAAGAAACCATTTTCCATATGGAACAAGAAATAGAACAAGCAGCTCACAAATTGGTGAACTTGAACAACTCAACCTCAACCGCAGATACAGTGGTATGAGAAGGAAGAACAATAGGAACTGGTGAAAAAACAGAGGAAGCTATAGGCGGGAGAAACAAAAACCATATGAGATCAAAATTGCTAGATTCAGCAAAACCACAAACTATCCTAAAGATAGAGTTCAAGATGAGGAACTAACACTGTCCTGTCAAATTAACGATGCAACAACACAATTAGCTGTAGATAGAGGTTCGAAAGTGACTCTGTTGTCAAAATCAATAGCATGGAGAATAGGAAAACTTCACAGAGCATACGATAGAAAAGAGATACCATTCTGAAGCATTATCAGAAACAAAATCAATCCATATGAAAGAAGCAAATTCCAATTCAAATTAGGCCCTCTACAATTTTTCTACACATGCTACGTCATCAAATCACATATCCATTCAACAGCTTAATAAGAAGATATATAATTACAGACCTAGAGTTAGGAATAAATATGGCAGATGAAACAATAACACTTCCTGACAGAAGAGGAATAAGTTTCCAAGAGTCTTCTGAGTCAAGAGAGATAACCAAACAAGTACAATGAAAACCCCGACCAACATAAAAATCATTGTCGGAGTTGCTCAACAATGGGAAAAACACCCAAGTAGAAGGAGAGAAAATTAAAATAGACATCAAGAAAGGGAGAAGAGACTGATTCAATTGGAGAAACTGCCAGATCAAATGATCCGATCCTCGAGAAGGAAAGATAATGAACTAATCTCAATTTCCTCGTACCCATAAGACATGTAACCATATTTTATGGCATAAGACACATCTCCATTTTAGCAGTCAATATTTAGGAAAAAGTACAATAAACCAAAATAAAAAAATTGGTGCAGAGTTTATTTGGCATTTGGTATCAATTTTTTTTCTTTTACTGTATACTAGTTTTAAAAAAGTAAAATTAGAATAAACACTTTTATTTATTAAGAAAAACCAGGAATTTAAATGATGAAATCTTTGCATATATTCATATTCTATATATATATATATATATACAGTCGACCCCCCTATAACGTGCGTTCCTATAACGTAGCAAAAAAATTGTAGCAACATACGTATAAAGGAGCTCCTAAAACATGGTCACCAACTCGTTTCGCGAGAAGATTGATAGAATCTGGACCAATAGTGGATGAGCAGCCAAACTACTTTGCTCCGCCCTGCGCCACGCTACGGAGCGGCTAAATTGAGTTTGCTATCATCTGTACAGTATTATATATAAATTATATGTAAATTAGGTACTGTATATATAATTATATATTAACTTAATTTATTGTAACTTTATTATAATTATATATATGCTTTCTGCCGCCTGGCAACACGCTACGGAGATTTTAGGCTAGTAAGTTGAGTTTATTATCGTCTGTACAGTATGTAAATTAGGTACCGTAAGTCTAATACAGCACTAATTTTATACATTTCTTGTGAAAGAAACACTTCTTATTCAACGGCCATAAAAATTATTTATATTAATGATGTCTCCAAAGGTCAAGTTATTTTTCTGCGAAAAATTCGTTATTAGAAATCGCGGCCGCCGTTTCGTGTGCTGTTCCGCGACGAAAACAAGCTTTGAGCAACGGCGTAGTCGAACAGTACACACTCGGTAAGTAATCCTATAATTTTTTGTTTCTAGCATAGTTTATACGGATTATTCCCAAAATTTATACGGGTTTTGGAAATGTTGAGTGGAATTAGTCTAGAATCAGTTAATTTTATTGAAGAAAACCTTTCAAACAGCCTTAGTCCGTAAACTTCACACCCATCGGGCTGCGATTGGCTCATGTATTTAATCATTCCTACAACGTAAAATTCGATTAACGTGGAACGTATCTAAGCGTTATAGGGGGGTCTACTGTATTTGCAAAAGCAACTTAGCTATAGCAAATAATAATAGTCATTGTTTAAACATTTTTTATTTAAGAGTTTGGTCAGGTAGAGGTTACCTATAACCTATAACCTTCTAAAGATCATTTGGAGAATTCAGCAGCCTATGGGAGATCACCTTCACATATAACATGCAGAGTAATTTTTCGAGCTATTTTTGAACACAAGTCACATCTTATACGCCATAAAATATAATTTTCTGAAAGTAATGTTTAGACGTATAATGGAGTTTATTCAATATTTTTAACTTAACTTAAATTATTATTTAAATTATATTAATTATGTGACCAGAGGGTCGGCATCTCTTTAGTGCCTCATCAGGACTGACACTACTGTGTCTTCTAGGATAGACACAGAAACATTAATGGCCACAAATTCAGAATTTGTGCGAATGATCACAAGCATGGGCGATTGGATTCAGGATAGAGGAGGATTGAGAGACGGATCAGAAGTGAATCACTCGGATACAAGGTTAACAACTAAAATAACCAATTTAATTCAACAAAAAGAATACGTAGCTCTATGCTATCGAATAACGGTTGAGAGATAGAGTTTACAAGAAACCGCAAGTTGGTATAGATGCCTTTTATGCAATTAACCTGTCCTACGTTGTTCCCAAAAATATTCATGTTGACCTCAATGACCTGCGTGGGCGATCCCGAATATTTTCGTGTTTACACCAGAACGTTTTTGATACTAGATGTCGCTATGCGTCACAATTTTTATATTAAAACAAACTTTTAAAATATAATTTTTTTTGTTTCTATATTATTCAATATATTTAATTTTTTTGTGCAACATAAGAAAATAATTTTTAACGATACAGTAAACACGATTATTTAAAAAAAAAAATTTTTTTTTAAGGCTTAACATCCACAAAAATTCAACATGGCATCACAGTCAACAAATAAAAATTTCAACATCAAATAGGTTAATTGTGCAGATTTCTGGATCACTGACTTTCAGTCGGTTGGAGCGGAGTTAAATTTTCTTTTTCTTGGATGGTGGTCAAACCAATAAAAAACTGGAGGATATAATAATCCAGAGAGTTTGAGGGTGTAAAAAAAAAAAAAAAAAACAGAGTATAAAATCCTTGATAGCGTGGATGACGACAATACCTTTTTTTTTTCAGGGCACTTGGTTGATGTGCTCGTGAACTCTCAATGACCCCTTTTCCTTGAGTCACTCCGTTCATACCTCCAAATCACGTTATCCTTTTTCACTAATCATGAATTTTTGCTATTAGTTCCCTGTGACACATTCAATGAGTTCCCTGGGAAAGGAAACAACTTTGGGGAGAGCGATGCAATCATTCTCAGGTAATAAAATTGGAAAAATTTTTCAAAAGACAAAAAAATGAATTTTCTCCCCAAATTTTTGTCAAGTCTGATTCTCATAATTACTAAAAATAGTTTGTGAGGAAAAACAATTTTGTTTTGTTGTTAATCAGTTATTTTATTTAGCTTAGGGGAATTACTTTGTAGTCCCAACCAGAAAGACAAAATTCAAAAGCATTTTAATGTTCAATCATTTACTTTGTAGAACACCATCATCATGTGACCTCAACTTCCAGAAAAAGCAAATAACTTCAAAATGCCAAAAAGGGATATAAAACCAATTTATTTATCAATAATTAAACATTACAAAATTTGTAGAAGGGTTATTCCATGTCAAAATCAACCAGGAATCTGGACTTTCTAGATTTTTTACAACTTCTGGAATAATTTTTTTTTCTTTTTTATAAAATAAACGTCTTCTAAATATTAACACTGTATTGAATAATAAACATCCACAAACAAAACCTTTTTTTTTTATCAGTGTTGTATTCGACACAAAACTATTAACATTTTTGGCTTCCACCAAGGCCTTCTTCAGGTGCTGAACTAACTGGTGTCCCCCTTGGACTGTTAGAACGATGCTGCCCAAGTTATAAACATTGCACATATCATGTTTCATCTCTCCGCCTGTCTCCGTTCGAATTCCTCAAACAGATATCTCCACATATGCGCGATAGTGTCTCCATCCTTAAAGTTGATACAGGTGTCCCCAACATTGGCTTTATAGATCTCCCAGACCTCCAGGTGACGAATGTGATTGATTTGAAATGCCTGTCTAATTAATTTGGTGTTCCGGAAGTCCGCCTGGATTTCAGGCTCAAAAACCTTCGTAGGTTTTGTGTCGAATACAACACACAAAAAAAAAAAGGTTTTTGTTTGTGGATGTTTATTTCTCTTTTTTACATAGATATTTTGAAAATAGTCAAAAATAAAAATTTGTAATGTTTTTTATACACATAAATTGCAGTAATCATTTGAAGTAGAAAACAGTTTTTTTGGCTCATTTTAAAGCTCTTTTAATTCCCTCTCATTTAACACGTAAATAAAGTTTTCTTGCAAGAAAAAAAAATTCATCAGCTTTCAAAATTTTGATTTTTGAAGATCTCAAATAGCATCTTTAATTTCTTTTAAAAAATTATATGTTAAATTTAAACATTTCATAAGCTTATATCCAAATTATCATCATAGGATGAGCATTGTATCATAGTAAAAAAAAAGACTGCTTGTACTATATGTTGCTGGTGCACATTGACACTGTTTTACCTAAATGTGATTATACATATGAAGTTTTGTAAATGTAATGTCATATTTTCATTTGTTTTTAAAAAGTAAAATTTAATCTTACATGAAATAAATACAAATTAACTATAACTTAAAATTTGAAAGCTTACCAAATTCATTCATCAACCTTATATATCCACTCTGATTTTATTTATCTTACGACAACATTAGGATATAGAACTGATAACACTAAGGAAAATATCCTTAGTGTTTTCAGAAAAAAAATTCTATTTGCTACCTAATATAGTGATGTTGAAACCTTGCTTATATAGTAATGGGACAGATGGCTGTCTCTGATTTCATTGAGTACACCCTGTATATCAAATACAGGGTGTATCAGAATGATGTTTTAAAAATTTGGGGGATTGTAGAGGATAAAATTTTGAACCTTTTGACATAGCCGGAAATGTGATATAAAGTTTCTACAGCGGTAAGAAGTGCTTGATCGCCCTTTGCTTTGGTAGCTATCCTTCCATCCATTGATGTCATATTATTGTTCTTGACCTCTTCCTCTGGGGTTATGTAAAGTCCCTTGTGTATGCAACACCTGTAGAAACAGTTCATGTGCTTAAGGAGCGCATCTTTACAGCATTTAATACCATCAGCGGGTAGTGTGGCATCTTACAGTGAGTTGGACAAAACATGGTTCGTCATTGCACATTATGTAACGAAGTTGGTGGTCGTCACATTGAACATTTACTCTAATGTAATGCAGCCACATATACGATTCGATGTACAGTTTGATTGTAATCTACTGTTTTGTCAATAAAACTTGTCATAAATACTGTATTCTGCTGTTTCATTCAGCATACTGACTGTAAAGTGCAAAGTGCTATAGAAACTTTATATCACATTTCCGGCTATGGGTTCCTTATATCAAAACGTTCAAAATTTCATCCTCTACAATCCCCCAAATTTTTAAAACGTCATTCTGATACATCCTGTATATACTGTTACTAGAAATTCTCCTGTCAAGAATGACAGAATACTTTTTAGGAGAAAGTAGATTGAAGAATTGAGAAGAGTAGATTTTAAGAAATTCAAGAAGAGTTGCTAATATTGGGTTGTTTGGAAAGTAATTTAATTTTTTTTTACCACTAGACGGATTAGTCGTATTTTTCCCGCCATTTTCATTCTAAACCGTATTATCATTATATATTTTGACAGCTAGCATTTTAAGGCTTATTTTAAAAAAATTTTGTTTGATTTTGTGCAATTCTTTATACTTTGGTCCTATCAAATATGGAAGATCAGAAACAGCATTTTTGTCATATTTTGCTCTTTTATTACCGAAAAGGTGAGAATGCTGTTCAAGCAAGAAAAAAATTGTGTGACATATATGGAAAAGATGTATTGACAGAATGACAGTGCCAAAACTGATTTACAAAATTTCGTTCTGGCAATTTCAATATTGAAGATGTGTACCACGTTCTGGATGGCCAGTTGAAACCAATGAAAACAAAATAAAGGTACTCATTGAAGCAAACTGCCAAATAACAACACGTGAAATCATTAAGAGATTAAATTTGTCAAATTGAATTGTTTATGATTACTTGAAACAAATTGGTTTCGTTTCAAAGCTTGATATATGGGTTCCACATGTTCTTAAAGAGAGATGCTCTCTTTGGTGGGATTTTAAGGAAATTTTTTTTTTTTTTGGAGCTTTCACCAGACAATTTAACAACTGATTTTAAAGTGTACTGCCATCGAGTAAACAAATTGAGTAATATCATCAAACAGAAAACGCGGCCAGAAGTGATCAACAAAACAGGCATTTACTTGAAATGACAATGTCAAAAATCACTTGGATCAGTTTTTTGTAAGCAATGATCAAAACTTTTATGAATGTGAAATCATGCTACTACCAGAAACAATGACAACAGGTATTTGACCAAAATGGTTGATATATAATTCAATAATATATTTATTTATTATAAAAATATTGTGTTTTTTTTCCACGGAAAAAAAACGAAATTACTTTCCAAACAACCCAATATTTCTAGAAATTAAGTAGTTTATACTCAAGTTTGACATTGTGATGCTGTTTCTGCAGCCCTTGACAAAGCCATTCTTATTCAATGTTGCTCAAGTTGGACTTTATGGCTTTCAGGGGTCTCAGTTGTTCTTATTCTTTTAGATCTAAAATTTACCTGACCAATTTACTCTTAGGCTTTCTCCTAGGCTTTTTTAAAGACAAAATAGCAAGTCTTTTTAAGTTCATATTGATAAAACAAAGATGAATTATATGTACAGTATGTTAATTAGATAAGCAATAACACTTTCTAAATAATGAACTCGTTAGATCATTACTTCTGATTGAATAATAGAATGTCATGTGGTCACTATGAAAAAAGTTTTTTTTTTTAATTTGTTAAAGAAGTGATATGATGCAGCTATCTTCTTTAAAGTTTAAATTTAAGGAAGTAAGTTTAAAGTATGCCATTTGCCAAAATATTTTAAAATGCAACTTAAGAGAAATTTTGTCGTCAAGCTTGAAATAAATGAGGTCAATGGTGTCACTGCAACATAAGTGCAATCACCAATTCAAAATCAATAAAAAGTTTATTCTGTAGCTAATATTTCTGCAAAATAAGTAACCTATACTTTCTGTCATAACATAAAACAAATAAAACCAAAATTTCATCTGAATTGGACAAAAATTACAGGAGGTATAATAAATTCACAAACACACACACAGACAACAGCTTTTATATTAGTAATACTACCCTATAAATAATCTATAGCAAAGCCACTAGATGAAATTTTCAATCTCAAGCATTTGCAAGAAAAATGACTTTAAAGTTTTCCATATTCCTTATGTATTATGTTATAGAGACAATATGTCAACAGTTGCTGAGTGGGCAAAATGATTGACTGACTACTCTGCTGCTTGTTGAATGTTCAAATCTTTCAAAATTGTTTTTTTCTAATCTTCATTGAAATATTTTACTGTATAATATATCTTTATTTTATATTTTTAACAAAGAAAAATTAGCATTTTGTAAATTATAACATTTATTTACTAAGCAGTAAAACTATTTCAATTTATTTTCCACACATCGTATTATATCAGCAACAGATGTCAAGTATATAGAAAGGTTCCTTCTTGTCTACTTTTGAATTATTTATGTAGCAATATGAGTTGAGGTAGTCACATGATATGAATTTGTTACTTGTTATACAGTAAGTGTGACTTAAAACAGGCAAACTTCAATATCACTATGTTAGGTAGGGAATAGAACTTTTTCTGAACAAATGTCAATGTGTTTTGAGTTTTGTGTGTTAATGTTCTCATATGATCAATAAAATCAAGAGTAGATATAAAAGATTGATGAATGAATTTGGTAAGCTTTCAAATTTTAAGTTAAGTTAATCTGTATTTACTTCATTGAGATTTATTTCAGATGTATGATTAAATTTTGCTTTCTAAAAACAAATGAAAACATAACATTATATATTTACAAAACTTCTCATCTATTGGCAAGCGCCAAATCCAACAGAGGGTGCTGTTTTTGAGCCAAGATGGCTGCCAAAACAGGTAAGGAACCGACCACGTGTTTGTTCAGTGCCTGAGCCGATTCAGTTTCTATCGGTGACGACAACTGCGTGGACCAAACAAAGAACAAATCATTGAATTTATGTCAAATTCTAGACTATATCGGCGACAGGAAACGTTGTCTTGTAGAAGGTGAAGCCGTATTGGATATATGAGACATACTGTACATACACACACAAAACATAATGTGTACTACAAACTTTTGACAGGCCTATGTTGTATAAGTACTGAATGACTCAGCAAGGTAGTCTTCAGATTGGCACTAATTTTAACTATTATGATAAATAAAACTATGTTTTTATATTGGAACATGGTGTATACTGCTTAAAATATTTAAATACTTCTCACCTGTTAATGTGTAATAAACATGCTATCACATGTTTACAAAAACCAGACAGTCCCACTTTGCACGTGCATTCTCCCTGTAATTGACAACATGAACTTTGGTGTCATTGTTAGAGTTTAATCCACAAAATATGATGTGTCCAGCATCCAAAACGGCTTCACCTTCTACAAGACGATGTTTCTTGTCGCCGATATAGTCTAGAATTTGACATAAATTCAATGATTTGTTCTCCATTTGGTCCTCGCAGTAGTCGTCACCGATAGAAACTGAATTGGCTCAGGCACTGAACAAACACGTGGTTGGTTCCTTACCTGTTTCGGCAGCCATCTTGGCTCAAAAACAGTTCTCTCTGTCGGATTTGGCGCTTGCCAATAACGTGTACATGCACCAGAATTTTTTTTTACTATGATATAATGCTCATCCTATGACAAAAATTTGGATATAAGACTATGAAATGTCTAAATTTGATATAATTTTTTACTATATTTTCATGGATTGACCAGCATACAGCATATATCTAGTTAAGACCAGCATGCTGGAAACCCCAGGATTACTGATATGCTTTACTTGAAAATGTTTGCTTTTCAAGTAAATAGTTCTTTTGTTGGTTTTTGTGGTTAATGAATTAGATGGTTTATTGATATTAACCAGTAATTTGTTGTTGTCTTTTTTATTTTTGGCAATTTTCAAAATTCTGTGTAAAAAAAACTACAAATCCAAAAATTAAAAAAGCTGGATTTTCAATTTCCTTAGCTTTGCCAGACATTTGATCAGAGTTCTGTACGGCAAAGGAATTGCTGGATCTTTATTTACTCTTAATTTACTCACATTTAGTAATGGTTATTATAAACCACTGTTAATTTAATTAATTATCATCATCAATATTAATCCATTTATTGTTATTGTTATCATTAATATTTCTTTTGTAACCTGTTTCAATACTATTTTAAATTGCCATAAAACATTGTCATTACTAGTATTTCCAATCCTTGGTATTTTCCTTATTTCAATTAACTGCCATTGTTGTTGAAACATGATTACTTTTTCGTTCCACAGTGTAGTCAGAGTGTGTGCTATGGACCCTATCATATAGTCTAGTCAAGGGATCAGAGCCAAAACACTCACACAAATAAGACTAAACTTACAATTTATAAGTTTTTGCTTCAATAATATTTTGCATATTAACAAATAAAAATGAATTATATAAATTATTTCAGATATTTTGAATTAATTTTTGTAATTCTATATTTTAAACATATTTATAAAAAAATAATTAATTACCTGTTTATTCAAATCAGAAAGTTTTCTTCTTTGCTCTGTATCCCTCTCATTTAATTCTTTATTTAAATTATGTAGTGTTTCTAAATTTTCTTTTAAACTTTCAATTTCCACTACGTGCGAATTTTCCATTCGATTTTTCAATTCCATGGCCATCTGAAGTGAATGTTTTTGTTGTTCAAGTTCCTATAATTAAAAAAAATTGTTAAAATAAATGTTACTTATAAAATTTTTTTATGAGACTACATTATTATCTCTCTCTAAAATCAGTCTCAACTCAGTCTCAATAGGAAATTTTCATTTATTAGAAGTTAAAAAATGATTTAATCATTTTTTTTTAACTTCAACTATATGTGACTCACAAAGGATCCATACAGAGGTATGGTTCCTCTGACTTTTATGCTCGTACAAGTGGTTTTCAATTTGGAGGTCAAAAAACCCCTCATTTGGGGCTTGAATAATACCTTCATTTCTTTTTAAAGAACGTATTCATACCCTTTGAATACAAATACAGTTGACCCCATATAACACTGTTGATAATTCCGTGTTATATGAATTCCATGTTGTACAAGTCACTTAGATTTTACAAATACATGTGCTGGGCTGTGAACGGCTCACATATTTGTAAAATCTGAGTGACTCGTACAACATGGAATTCATATAACATGGAATTATCAACATTGTTATAGGGGGGATCAACTGTATCAGCTGTTGTAGAAGTTTACAACTATTATTGGATGAAGCTGACCTAAGAGAATAAAAACATTCCCTTGTGGCCGTCAGCCATATTGTAGTTTGTATATAGTTCACAATTCCTTATTTTATTTCTATTCTTTTATTTTCTTTGAGAACGTTCCATATCAACCGCTACTACTTGACGGGGGAGGCTTACCTCTTCTCAGAACCAAGGGTGAAACAAAGGAGTGAGGTATTAGTGCTTCTCTGAATTTGGGGAAATAAACAAAAGAAAATGTAGCCTGAGGCAAGAAGAAAGGAGAGAGGAGAACACTTTTTGGCTGGACCTTGAAAGAACGGATGTACAGTATAGTGAGTGAAGCTTGAAAAGAGAGGTGGGAAGACAGCAGGTATAGGAGAGGACTGTTGAGATTAGAGAGGAAGAAGCACAAGGAACTAAGGAAAACCAAAAGAATTGGAGAACCTCAAGAACAGATTGCTGAATCAGTAAAGGAGAATAAAAGATAATGTCTGTGAAAGGGCACCTCCAGAAGATATCGATCAATCAACATGGACCCAGGTACTCTCTTTCTCTTTATGCTTTCTATACTTAACAAGTTTCCTACGTTTCCCTGTTATATTAGTTTTAAGTTAGACATAAGATTAGTTTTTTAAGTTGGTTATCAAGGTTGTGTGTTATACGCGTGTATATTATATACTTGAACGAGAATACGAGGTGACCTATTTCCCTTTGAGGGTAATCGGGTAAAGGAACCCAATAAGTTGGGATCTTTGTAACAAAACAAGATAAAAGAACCGTGTTCGGAGTGCATTAAAGGAATATCCAATCATACACATTTTTGTTCTTGTGTTCCTATTTGTAACGTTTATTTGCGGACTTAAAAATCACTCGTTACGAACAACCACACCCGATTAAGATATTGATAATGGTACTCAAGATTAAAAAACTAACTTCTTTTTCCTCTTCCAAAAAATACAATGTATAGGTTATCATTTGTGAATTTATAGTTAAATATTTTTATAATAATGGCAAATGTATGTATAATGTTATTTGCTGAAGTAATTTAAATGACTTTTACCATATTTGTCAAATATCTACACTTATAAATTATACTGTTAATTAATGGAAAAAATATAATATTAAAACACTTATTATTATTATTTTTTTTTTTTTGGAAGAAAACAGAATTAAAATAAGAGTTAATGTTAATTTTAATACCTCTATTTTCTTCACATGTTCTTTATTTTGTTTTTCTAATCTTTCACTCAATTGTCTGTTATCTTCTAATAATTTTTTCCCATAGTGAGCAGCAATTTCCAGAGTTTTATCTTTTTCTTCTAACAAACGCTTTAGATTTTCTATATCCATTGTGAGTTCTTAGTTCTTTAAAATTAAAAAAAAACGTGTAACAGATAAAAAATTTATATAAAACCAAAATACAAACTTTCCACCGTTTTAAATATGATAAACAAACGCTGTTCCCGACATGCATAGCGAGAGAGCTAAAGCGCCATCTCTGAAATTAATTTTTCTTTAATTATTTTCTGAATATTTATACAGTATTTTTAATTAAATCAAATTTCATTATAATATATATTTGATATTTTAATACAACTAAATGCAAGTAAACATTATAATAAAGTAAAAACTTCATTATAGTTTATATTATTCCATTGTCATCTGTCGTTGTTTATTTCTCTTTATTTTTTTCATTTTTGATTCTTTTCTTCCTGAATCAAAAATGAAAAAAAAAATAAGCACTAAGAACTTTTTTTCAAGTTCTATCGTGGATTCGGGCAGACCCATAATGGAGCGGCCGAGAAATATAGACGGAGCTGGATATATTTGAGACAGACCTTAGACAGAACTATAATATCTAGCTGGAGCAGAAGCGTTTTGTTGCTACTAGTGGAGCACTTGAAGCCGGAAGCGGTAGACGGCCGGAAGCGGTAGACGGCCGGATGGCCGAGCGGTCAAGATATAACGCTCTGTATAGGAAGCGGTCAAGCCTACCGCACTGCAGGACCCGGGTTCGAATCCAGACGGGTGATAAAACCCCAGAAATTTTTGGGAGTAGTCCGAATATGTCAGGCCCCGCTCCTTACCGCCCGGCCGCCCCATTGTCGGCCTGTCCGAACCCATAATGGGCTTGGTAAAAGAGGATCGCTTAGCCTTTTTATACTCGCGGCCCACCAAATATTGCATAATTTTTTTGTGACCCCCATTTTTTAAATAATAATTTATATTTGTTAAATTACCTATAATAAATTGATATTTTTTATTATTGCTTTATTTTTTATGTAATAAAAGTAAAACATAACTATTATTTCATTATCTATTTAAATAACATTCAAACTTCACAATTAAACATAAAAACTCATTAATTTTTAACAAAAAATAAAATTAGAAACATTAAAAATTCACAGAAAAAACAAAAAATATTCGAAAAAAATTTAGAGATTTCTGCTGCTAATAATGAAAATATGATCAACTAATTTATTAATTTTTGGTTCAATTATTTGTAATATCCGCATGCAGGCATCTAACCGCAATCAGTTGCGTTTTTTTGTTTTTATATCCATCATAGTTGAGAACCCTTTTTCACAGAAATATGCATAAATATTGCATAATTTGGCGGCTGGACACAAGGACTATATACTACAAGGATAGCCAGATCCCTATTCTACAACGTTAGCCAGGAATGCCAAATTAATGACGTCAGCACGTGTCCTGGATAGGACACGTGTGACCTCTCTGTTTACATAGAGCAGGGTGTGCACGTGTTAAGTTTTCGCGTTTAATATTCGTCCAATTTTGTGATTAACGAAGTGATTTATTTTAATATTTCTGTAATTGTTTTATTTGACTAAGTTTTTTATAAGGTAAGATGATTTAAATATAAGTCATTAAATATTTAAAGCTATATTTTTATGTTAGGTGAAGAACAAAATGCTGAGTACTAGGTGTGCTGTGTATGGTTGCAATAATAACCTTCTTTTTTCAAATTGGAAGCAACCTGTTTACATCGGGTTTGATCAAAAAATGACAAGAGAAATACTTTTAAAATTAATAGCAGAACTTTATTTACTATCGTATAATGTAGTAGCTTGCGTCAGTGACTGTAGTTGCAGTAACATAAGTTTATGGAAAGAATTGAATGTGAATATCAATGAAACGTTTATTATGAATCAATTATTATTATCAATGAAACGTATATTAGAGATATAAATATGTGGTTCGACATTTTTAATAGCTATGCACCAAAAGGTTCTGTTCCAAGCAAAAATGGATATGGTGTAGACTTGGAATTACAAGAAGAACATTTAAATAAAATGATAAAAATAATCTCAACAATGAGAGCAAGTGGAAAAAATGCCCTCCAAATTTTCCAGAAAGGAATGATAATCTCAATGAAATCGCTAATTGATCTTTTTCAAGATATGAAATCGACTTTTGATATAAAATACATCTGCACTTAAATCAAGATTGTCTGGAAAACTTTTTTTTTCAAATTAGAAGCCGGGGTCCTAATGAACATCCAAGCCCATTAAATGCTATATATAGGATTAGATTGATTATTTTAGGTAAGAATCCTGGTATTTTAGAGTCAAAAGTAAATACTACAGATCGAAGACAAGAGGAATATATTATACCCAAAGTTTTAGAGAAAGCACATGTAGAAGTATCAAGTGAAAATACAGACCAATATACTGAATGTAAAACTACTTTTTCTTCAAATAAATCTTCAGGAAACTCTACATGCAATCTAGACTTTAACACAATCTCTGAAGAAACTTCCTACGATGCTCTCGAGTATATAGCAGGATATTTTGCCTATAAATATAAAGAAAAATACCCAAACTTAATTAATTCCACTAACAAAATTAAAAATCATCACAACTATAGCATTCCGTCATGGGTGCAACATTTATCTTATGGAGGGCTTATTAAACCTACTGATGAATGGCTAGCAAAAATTATAGAATGGAATAAATATTTCGAAATATATCACGATGAATCGTATAAAAAAGGCCCCGGAGTTGTACAGAATTAGTCAGTGGAAACAGTTTTACCTTTTACTTTAATAAAAGATTTTTGTAAATTAAGAACTATAATAAGAATTAATTATAGAAATCTTAAACAAGAAAACTATAAAATATTGAAAAGAATGCCTTCTGAAAATGGTGATTGTCGAAAAAAAATTAAAAAGTTAAGTAAGATAATCACATAATAAAAAATATAGCTCATTAATTTGTTAAATAAATGTTAGACAAAAGACTTGTAAATTTATTGACGTACAGTACACTTATTAAATCCGAAAATTCTACAGTAGTTTACATTTAGTAGTAATTTAATAATTAATTAAGAAATGATTTAATATTTTATCGTATTTTGTTATTTGAAAGATCTGTCATGTTGAAGTAGAGGGTTTGCTGTGACGTCACGTAGAGCCAAGGTCACGCTAAGAAATATACGGGATCTGGCTATCCTTGTAGTTTAAAGTCCTTGGGATGCTACACGTACTGTACACCGCATCCAATTCTATCCAGGACCGGTTCTGGGCTGTTAGCCGCCTGCCCGCTAGATATTTGGCCGTCCTCGCCCGATTACGCGAATCACGAGTAGATTTATAACTTAACCCAACCGATAAGAATTTACTGGTGTGTTTTTATGATATTTCTGTATAGTTGACAGGAGTTTAAAAAAATCCATTAAAATATTTGATATTTTTATTTCGCTTTCCGATTTTATATTACTCACGGATTTCAATGTTAAACCAGTTATATTACGATTTCGTATATTCCATCCTTAACGGGATGTAGAAAAAAACGTGTACAATTATTGTATAATGTTAAAAAATTAACTGTTACTTTGACAGCATCATTTACAACTAAATTTAATGAATGAGAGAGATGCACGAGGTACAGAAAAAGCTCTAGAATTTATTTTCCTTAAATTTACGATTTATATATCCGTTTGTCATAAAAATTTGTCTTTCCACTTTTTCCCGAGACTACAAATATTCGAGTACAAAGTAACTGGTTTCGACTCATTTCTACTTAAGAAAAAGTTAAATAGTTAAGCGATTAGGGAATTGGAGACATAAACAAAACTCTGATGAAAGCGCCGAAATTTTACTTAAACAAAAGCTTAACCGAACCATCTCTAGCCGATTACAATGGAGGCTGATTTCTTCGTATTATTAATGTAATAAAGACAAAAATTTTTCCAGTTCAACGAGAGTGACCGAAAAGTTGTAAATTTTGGAAATTTCTGAGGACACTTGGTCTTAAAACGAATTAGTTAGAAAACAAATGACGGACAATCTAAAGTTTAACATATTTAGATTTTTAAAGCTACGGCGAGAAACGTTTAAAATGTACAACAACCCTGTCGCGTCCTTTGAGATATACTAGTGATGTGACAAAAGAGGCATTTGACATTGACCAGTATCGGCACCTTCGGGATTTGGCAGTCCGCGTTCCGTGCAACCTACCAGGACCGTCTCTGATTCCATCCATTAGCCACTCGCAGGGAGCTATTTGACTAGGTGGATTGTTTTAAGATTGAAAAAGAAAATAATATTTTGTTATTTTTATGTACGTTTCTTTACAAAGCTATATTTAATTATAATTTTCTTTAAAAATGTATTCATACAATTGAAGAATATTTTGTACCAGGTATATACTGTACCAGTACTGTACATCCATCACACATTTTATTTCACCAAGTTTTTATTATTTTATTTTTAATTGTAGCCCTTATATCGTGGCTAGCGATTCGGAATGTAATTGTGATATTAAAAATACATTTAGAATAGTCCTACGGCTTTTACTGGCTTATCGAATAAACGATACGAATGGACCCTAGAGCCTAGACCAGTGTTTTTCAACCTGTGGGTTGCGACCCCCTTGGGGTCGCAAAACCATATACGGGGGTCGCGAGTAAAAGAAAAGGACAAGTGTTTGTAGGCCCTACATCACAATAAAAAAACCTACAATTTCAGTGAGAAGGCTGTGCCTGTTTACTTTACAGTACAATTGGTTTTTTTTTTTTATCGATATTTAAATCTCTACAGAAAGAAAATTAAATACGTACAGTAGTTTCTAAAATCACTGACATAGTTTTAATATGGCCATGGGGGCCGCCAGAATTTTTTAACTTGTAAAGGGGTCGCGTATTCAAGAAGGTTGAAAAACACTGGTCTAGACCATCACTGACGCGCAATTGACTGATTGCCCCTTGATGTCGGCTTTTTACAGAAACACAGCTTCCCTATCATCAAATGTCACGGCATGCCATTGCTATTTATAATTTATTGGGTTATCAAAATCTATAATATGTACTTTAAATTCTTTTATTTTCAAGTTCTTAAATTCACAAAATAAAATTTAATTACAGAGATTTGAGAAAATTAAAAATACAAAATATAGAATATATGTACAGTAGAGCATCGATTATCCGACCCCGATTAACCGTCACATCGGTTAACAGACCGTTCTAGTCGCCAAAATTTTAAATGTCCGCTAGTAATGCGGCGCTACAATATTTGGCTATGTCTTGGCTACTTTAATATTATTTTTGTTAAATTTTTGCTTTTTTTAGTTGGCAACACGGCTCGACCATGAAAGGAGGTTAGTATTTAAACGAGACTTAATTTTCTAATTATGAGTGATTGTTTGTTTTGTGAGCAATAAAATAATTAAAAAATAATTTTTAATGATACAATAGCGACGATTATCCTTGAATTTAACCTACTTCGCGTTAAATTTTCATCGATGTTAAGCCGAACANCACTGAGCGTCCAATTCCCACGACTCACTCCTCCGCCCCTCTGATATGAAGACGCCCATCGACGTCCGATTGGGTGACTTCGACCCATCTGTCCCGATTAAAGCCCACCCATCGCGGTATTTGCTCATCCACTCGTCGAATGCCACCCTGTCCTCGCCAGGTAAACGAATACTCCCAGTCCTAAACTCGTCAATGTTTATCCGCGAGCCCATCTGCTCGACAGTCGGCGGCAGATTCTGTTGACGATAAATGTTCGGAATCACTATCCCGAGATTCCGTAAATGAGAGACCGCCCTGANATAATCTAAGACCTTGGGTTAAATTAACGATATACTAATATACAATTTACATGGGATGTACTAATATACTATACTAATAATGTATTTTTTTCATTCTTTTCGGTTATCCGATTTTTTCAATTATCCGATCAACCTGAGTCCCCAATTGAGTCGGATAATCGATGCTTTACTGTAATATATATAAATTAAATCTGTGAAAAAATAATTTTATTTTTTTAAACTTTTCGAAAATATTTATATGAAGCATCATAAAGTGAAATTTTGTAAAGGTGTAGAAGAGAATCAACTGAATCAGCTTTGGTCTATTTATTACTTATATCAATAAATAGCATGGTTTATGTAGCTGCATGATTAATAAAAGAGGAAAATAAACAACGAAGAAAACAACAAATAACAAAGTTCAAACAATTCCATAAAGTGCGATTTTGTTCATGAACTTTAATCTTTGATATTTATATTCTTCCTTTCATATAGTGTTTAATATGTTGGTGTCACGCGTCAATCGATTAATCAATGTACAGTACAATACAATATTTTGAAAGGAATTAAAATGAAATACATACAAAATAATATAACATATTTTGTAAAAAATGAACTTTTGAATTTATGTGGTTACGTGACAAATAAGCTAAAAATCAATGTTTATAAATAGCTAATATAAGCATTGATTGTTTTTCTAATAACAGTGATATTATTATAGTCTTCTTATACAAATGTATGCGAAGAGAATATTGGAATGAAGCTTTCGGGAATCTGAAGCTTTAATAATAACAGCAGTATTAATAGTAATAAAAACAATAATTACACATTTTCAAAATGGATTAGGCGTCAGCTTGCTGCTTTGTGGAGCCGGGCGAGCAACCCCAGGAATTTTTTGGAGTGGTCTGTTCTGAATGCTCCCATTCTAAAATGGGGGCATTCAGAACAGACCACTTGCCTTGCCTAACCCATTATGTGTATAGATTTTTTTTGCATTTTTCGCCCTGTGGGCATTACGTGGGCCTTTTGTGGCCAGGCTCACAATAAAATATTTGTCCACAAACAAATATGAATTTTTATGGACAAATATGAATTAGCATTTTCTAATATGATCGATTCTGGAGATCTATTGTTATTACTGGAAACTAAAATTATAATACAGTAGAGCCTCGATTATCCGACCCAATTGGGGACTGGGGTTGGTCGGATAATTGAAAAGTCGGATAACCGAAAAGTATGAAAAAATCCATTACAGTAGAGCCTCGATTATCCGACCCAATTGGGGACTGGGGTTGGTCGGATAATTGAAAAGTCGGATAACCGAAAAGTATGAAAAATCCATTATTAGTGTAGTATATTATTATATCCCACGTAATTAGTATATTAGTATATCGCTATTAACCTACTTCGCGTTGAATTTTCATCGATGTTAAGCCTAACAAAAATTTTTTNATTATATCCCATGTAATTAGTATATTAGTATATCGCTATTAACCTACTTCGCGTTGAATTTTCATCGATGTTAAGCCTAACAAAAATTTTTTAAATTAATAATCGTCGGTATTGTATCGTTAAAAATTAGAAAATTAAGCTTCGTTTAAATACTGGCTCCCTTTCATGGTCGAGCCATGTTGCCAGCTAAAACACGTAAAAATAATATTAAAGTAGCCGAGACATAGCCAAATATTGTAGCGCCACATCACTAGCGGACACTTGAAATTTGCCGACTAGGACGGTCGGTTAACCGAGGTGACGGTTAATCGGGGGTCGGATAATCGAGGTTCTACTGTATCAATATGACGGTGCGACAAAATACATTTTAGACAGTTTAGCTGATTTCCTTCTAGATAAATTTTTCGAAAATAGATAAAAATTTTTATGTAACGTCACTAAGAATTTTCCAAATTATTTATTTTATTTTTGTTTATTTTTCATTTTTATTTTTAGAACTGTGATTTATCAACTAACTATTTTACTAAAATATGTCAGGATGTTTCTTTTGTCTGCATGTTTTTGTGCATATAGATGACTGTAGTCCATATGCTGCAACTTCGTGCATAAAACGAAGTAAAGTGGTTACCTCATCATTGCACGCTATAAAATGTATTTTTTCTCGTTTCATTTCTCATTGTAGAAGTAATAGCAGTGTCCCGATAAAATGTTAATGTCCGTTAATTATTATAAACTAGCTGTTACCCGCGGCTTTGCCCGCGTGAATTTTGTACGCAAACACCATTTATTTTCAGTATTTCAACAACCATAGTAATTGTTATATAACACCTAGCGCTGAGAATGATGAGAATTGCCGAGAATGAAACGAACTATTTTCAATTTGATCAATTTTCTGGAACGTTTACAATCATTCTATAATCGAACCAATATGCAATAACAAATTCGAATTTAAAACGGTTCGAACATTTTTAAAATCGAAATAGATAAAAATATTTATAACAATGTCTGAAATGTTATTAATTTAATACACCTAAGTACTCGATGAAGACTAAATCCTCTCCCTCTCCCGCCTGCGGGGGAATTTCGAAAAATCCCTTCTTAGTGTGCATTGCCATGGCATACCCTACTAAAACGCAGATAAAAACAAAAAATCGCATCTAAAATAGTACAGTAGAAGCCGTTCTTCCGGTTAAGCCTTAATCCTCTCCTTCTCCCCCCGCGGAGGAATTTCGAAAAATCTCTACTTAGTGTGCGTTTCCATGTACTATCTATCTATTAATATACTGTCTACCAAATTTCACCTTTTTAGGTTAAGCGGTCTGCTCTGGGCGATGATGAATCAGTGAATGAGTGAGTCATTCAGTCAGTTAGGACAAGAAATTTTATATATTTAGATTTAGTCTCGGGGCAATTGATAGCAATGGTTTGCGAACTATTTCTTGCGGAGGCATGCACAAAGTTATAGCAAACCGACTATACTATCATTATTTTTCATCCCAATCTTCATTACTAACATCTCATCAATCATCTTACAATTTCTAGAATGTTCTGAAACAAATTAAAATCAAACACACAAAGTGGAAGTGATGAATATTACCTGAAAATCTGTTGAGTGATATTTAAGCCTCATTTTCAAACAGGCAATGATTTTCTACTTTGAGAATTGAAATATTTATAGAAGCACAACAGTGGCAAAGTCGTGCATAAGAATTTCGCACCCCATAAATAAATACAGAAAAATATGCGTTTGTAATTTAATTTGTAAAGAATACAATACTTTTTAATAAGTTTTCGTCCTACGAACACTAAAAAAGGCTTTCTATGAAGCCCATCACAAATTCGGCTAGGCCTAATACGGTATGACCAAGTGATAGGACTTGCCCGACATATCCAGGACAGACTATCCATCAGTGGCATGCCGTGACATTTGATGATAGGGAAGCTGCGTTTCTGTAAGAAGCCGACTTCCAGGGGCAATCAGTCAGCGATGGTCTAGGGCAGGGGTGGCCAAAACGTGGCGCATGCGCCAAACTTGGCGCATTGGACGACTACAAGTGGCGCTTCGGTGCAATCGACCTGTTGACCTGTTTTTTATTGCTTGTACGTTACACGACGCATTCGTGTTAATGTACACTACACCACTGATGTCATATAGAACTATTTTTTACGGGTAGCTACACTGCAACCGCATTTTTCATTGCTTGTTCTGTGGCAAATCTGAATTTTCGTCTTATAGATTGAAATACCTAAATAAGGGGTAGCCGAAATTTTCTCCATTCCGGGCTGCTAACACTCACAGTACGCCACTGCGCATGTGAACTCGTCTATCAAAATGGTATGCAAAAGGTTGGCCACCCCTGTGCTAGAAGAATGTCATTTTTTGTCTGCATTTACCAATTTTTACTACTTTTCGATCAAGTTTTATATGAATCTTTATAGAGTACAGTCGACCCCCTATAACACGGTAGATATGTTCCGTTTTTTATGAAATTTATGTTTTAGGAGACCTTGAGAATCACAGCCCGGCACGTCTGCAGTTTACGGACTTACGGCTGTTTGAAAGGTTTCTTCCATAACATTAATCGATTCTAGACTAATTCGACACATTTCCAAAATATGTATAATTATTTTGGGAATAATTCATATAAACTATGCTACAAACAAAAAATTGTAGGATTACATACCGAGTGTGTACCGTTCGACGTCGCCAATGCTTAAGCTTGTTTTTGTCGAGGAGCAGCGCACCAAACGGCGGCCGCGATTTCTGTTAAGTTATTTTTCTGCAAAAACTTCGTTGAATTTTGGAGACATCATTAATATAAATAATTTTTATGTCCGTTGAATAAGAAATGTTTCTTTCACAAGAAATGTGTAAAATTAGTGCTGTATTAGACTTACGGTACCTAATTTACATACTGTACAGACGATAGTGAACTCAACTTACACGCCTAAACTCTCTGTAGCGTGGCGCTGGACGGCGGAAAGTATATATATATATAATTATAATAAAGTTACAATAAATTAAGTTAATATATAATTATATATACAGTACCTAATTTATATATACAGTAATTAAGAACTACTGTTCTAGAGAATAGAGACTCATCATAAACTTTGAACTGTTACCCTCGTATCCAGGTCAACGAGAACTTCAACCGACCAACCAACCATTCAGGTTGGAAGACACTCCCGTCCTATAACCTCGAGCAATAAATATTGTCGCGAGTTTGACACGCGCTGTGATTTATCTGTATATATCCATAATATTAAATTTCACATCAAATTCTTTTATTATAGTGACGCGACATATTGATGCGGCTAATGAACCATAAAATTGTTGTCGAGAGAAAGAAAAAAATTAAACCGAACATTCCCTATGTAAACATACCTCTAACCACAAATTTTATTGACAGAACATATTAAAATCACACTATCATAAGTGGGATTTTAAAAAAAGGGTGGAGTGAATATGAGATCCGATCCGTGCGTAAACCAATTTTTCACTTTCCACCTAAACTTTCGACATATTTTAAATAAATTTATCACCTTACCGTTAAGATAACATCGTCAGAAAAAAATCAAATATCTCATCAACAACGATAGAAAGTTATAACTCTCCTCTCTAATGTACACATTCAACCATCTAAACAATGTCATTCTCATACTGCAAGACTTAAAGTTTACGATAACGTCCGATTTCTTTACTTTATTATCGTCCCGGGAACACCTTTCGACCTTCATACCTGCTAAAGTAACCTCTAGCTCTAATAACAGTCCATCACATGACGTTTTTCCCAGGCCAAATCAATATAAGCCGTCATCAACCCCTCAGGGAAGTCTCTCACAAGCCGGACTATACTGAAGAGCGATATCGTCGAGCTATCTTTATTAAGTGCGGTCTACGAATCAAAGTCGCGATTTTTATAAAATTGTGCACCGTCGACATCAAAGTCTGATACGAACCTCCATAGAATAATCAAGAGGTGTGATATTAAGCATGTAAACGCTCTCTCGGCCCCTAAAACTTGTATTCGAAAGTTAGGAGAGCTCGAAGTTATGTTGATTTTCGTAGTTGTAAACGTCCTTTTTTGTTATTCAATAAATTTTCTTGTTAAATGGTGTCCTTTGCTCGTTTATTGCCTACGCCTTACGACGTCCCCTCTCACCTCCTCCACTCGACCTGACGAAAAGAATCCCGGCCCTTCGAGATCGTAGAAAGTAACAAGCCATCTACTGACAAAGTGGGTAAGTTTAACCAACTTGTTGCCGACAAATAGAGGTACGACCTCGTCATACCTCCGGCGTCCCACAAAAGTATTGGTCGCTGTAATAAACACATTTCTCTTAGTAATGAAAAATAATAGTATGGAATGTAACCCTGTTTTGCATTAGTCTTTTGTTTCGTATAGCACGAAACTTTTTCTGGACGTAACTACCGTGTTATACGAGGGATACCTGTAGTTAGTACCATCGTTTTTTTATTTTGATTTTTGACAAATGAAATTGTTATCTTGCCCATAAAAACATTACTACAGCGATTATGTTTTAAAAGTATTTGCTTTTAAAATATAATCGCTGAATATTTTTATGTTCCATTCGAATCAAATTTGCTAATAATGAAATTAACTCTTCACGCGATGATCTCTTCTCTGCAGAGCATCAATACTGCTATACGGGAAATACATCTTTTCGGGATAAGTATGTATAGTAACTCGCTTAGATGTGCTGTTAACAATTTGAGATTTTGTTGAAATTGAATTTTAATTTCAAAATTTCAGACTCGTGTCGAGGTCATAAAAGAAAATTATTAATTAATATTTTCTTAATTGTAATCACATTCAATTTCAGTGAATTTTAAACTGAGAATCTGTTGGAAAAACTTATTTGTTTAGGTTTTTAAATTAATACTTTTTCAATGCTATTCCTTAATTTTTATTAATGTTATAATTAATACCCACGAAGCGTAGAATATTAAGTTGTTAAGAATATTCTATGTTTTTTAGTAATGAAATATTAAAAAGAAATCGGCAGTTTAGATATTTGGAATCACTTGAACTTTCTTTTGTGACATTTATTTGATGCAGTAAAAATTATATTCATGGAAATTTCTACATTATTTTAAAATTTTTTATATTGCACGGTTTGTTTATTATGTAATAAAATTTATTTTTATGCTGGAATTTAGTAATTCTGTAAAAGCATAATAGAAGATGTGCCTGTATTTTCTTCGAAAATATTACTTTATGTTCTATAATCTCGTTTTTATTTGTGAGATGCGAATTATAAATAAATTATTTGGAAAGATAAAGCTTGAGCAGATTTAAATATCAGAATAAAAATGCTTCAAAGAAATAAATACATAATTGAAAATTATAGAAGAAATTTATAGATTTTATATCAATGTAGTCATAAAAATGAAGATAGTTTGTTCTATTACAAAAACTAATAAAACATTCATCATGTAGTGTACTGTACATTAATATCTACGATAATTTATCTTTGATTTTGATTTATAATTTTATATATTAATATAGCTTTGGCATTAGCTGATTCTATAACAGATATGATTGATGAGATCCACAAGTTGAAAGCAATAAAAAAAACTGCATTATATATAAATTTTTGTAATTATTTGCAGATAGAAATCTGTAATATAATAAAATATTGTTCAGATTATATATTAAAAGTATTAAATTTATTTAAATTATATTTAATTAATAAAAATTTTTGATTCGTGGTTCAAGTTCATGCTTGAATTTCGAATAGATTAGAATGTGGGAAAATCAACCTGTTGCATTAAAATTGAATGGATTCTATATTACACTGTTATTAATCTTCTTGTAAATTGTTTTTATAAACAATCTTTGGTATTTATTTAAATTTGCATTTTATAAAAATTTGTCTTCTCCAGAATTAAGAATTTAAAAACAAAATATTTAAAATTTAATATTTTTTAAAATAGAAGATGAGTGAATGTTTTAAATTTAATATAATGTCTGGAATAGTTTATTAATAATATTTTTGCTAATTTTTGATGATATTTGCTAGTGTAAGTGACAAGGCATTTTAATCTTACCAAACCTAATTTTATTATCCTAAGCGTTATAATACACATTGTAAATATATTACATAATATACACAATCACACATCGAAGAAAGACTGCTGTACACGAGCATAGCGCCAATGATAAGATATGTACAGTACGTAATTCAACATCGAAATGCCAGCATAGTATATTCCCTCCATTAGCACACTTTGAAGTAGAATCCTAGCTTTATGTTTTGGCATTGAGACGGAAAAGCTGGGACGTTAAAGAAGCAATTTTCTGCAAAGAAATCGAGATATAAATTAAAATTTAGTTTATATTCCGAATGCAGATTAGTGTTTAAGGTGTAAGTTTATATTCGATTATTCTTACCCGCTAAAGAGAATTAACCATAATAATGGCCCTTGGCGGCAAATACACCGGGACCATAACCTCCGTGAGCAACGTACGCTGGACTACCTGCAATGGGTCCTGCGTATGGGGATGCAACAATGGCAGCTGCTGGTGCACTGTGAGCGGTTCCTGGTTCGTTGGTCTTTACTATGGCGCGGAAACCTGCACCATCGGCAACGTATTCGACACGTCTTGCACGGCCATCGATATCAGCTAAAGTGTAGGAACCACGTTTGTTGCCATATCCATCTCCTGATTCCCATCTACCATTGGCGGCACCTACTCCATTAACGATCTGGTAGTTGAAAGCATAGTTGCCGAAATCCTGAAAATTATTCATTTATTATTATTATTCGTGCTTTGCTTCGGCTTTAATTTTCTGGCTGAAACTTTGCTTACGTCTTGTCTACGAGAGCTGACACTTCGTCCACCTAAGTGGGCGCCGCCATATCCTGCACCGTATCCGACGAAGCCGGCGTTGGCAACGGCAAAAAGAGCGAGAATTACTGCAACCTACAGAAATAAATTTATGCCTTTTTACTTCTTGAAGAATATAGGCTACATTTGACACTATTCTTTTGTTTTAGAATAGGAGAATATGGTAATTAATGTAAAAAATTGTTGCAGCAGTATTATTTATCTTTACTTTAGATGTTCAAATTAAACTAACAAAATAGTAAAAAATTAGTGAACAAAATCTTATTGGCTAATGAATGTGAAAAATTACATCTTGTCGGCAAGATAGATTTCCATATTTAATACAATTTTTTAAAGAATTGTAGAAAATAAAAATAGAAATAGAAATTGATAAGTAGGAACTTTAGAAATAACGCAAAATTAAAAGTGGAGAATGAGAAACCAAAATCAGAGTGGATAGTACAGAAATTTAAAAAAATTAAATTTAAACAAAAAATCTTTATGGATATTGAAATTTGAAGATAATGTAATATTTCAAAAGAATTCTAGAGTAGAAACTTAAGAAAAGTATAGAAAAGTGAATACCAAAGAATGAAATGTATTAAAATATTAAGGAACTTACCTTAGCGATCATTTTGTTCACTGTCTGGTTTGTTGACTGTGTAGAGAATTGTTAAATCGGGTCCTTTTATACTCCACCCCGAAGTATGATCGACCTCGAAAATCTAGTCGGGTCCACATTTGAGTTTCCTTCACGATAACGTACTTAGTAGAGCACTGTTTTCCCAGCATATTGGTCCGCGAATCTGCATTTTTAGAATATTTTCTTCTCGATGATTATTTATGGAATTGACCTTAACCTAGTAAGTTGGAAGCGAATAATGTTTAATTAAAGACCCACCCGTTTTTGGTGATATATCGAAAGAAGTCGATCGACCGGTATATCGACCTTAACCCACTTTTTGAACATTAAAACGTACGAATGAAAACCTTGAATCGTAAAAATCGTGAGAAATTATTTCGCAGATATAAATTTGATATACTTTCTCTTCTTAAATGCCATATCAATCGATGGTTCTTCACTCTAAATATATTTAAATATCTTAATTCAATTCACATATCAAATGTTTCCTTCAGTTATCAGGTGAGGATTTTCGATAGTCCAATAAATTTCAATTTTTAAACCAATTTATTGTTACTAAAAGCAAGAATAGATACAAATAATTAATTTATATTCTTTGATTATCGTATTTAAATTATAACAAATTATAACATATACAGTCGACCCCCCTATAAGATATAGATACGTTCCAATTTATTAGGAATCCGATTTCTTACAAGTCGTTGCAATCACAGCCCGACACGTGTCAAGTTTACGGACTACGGCTGATTGAAAGGTTTTCTTCCATAAAATTAATCGATTCTACACTAATCCGACTCAACATTTCCAAAATACGTATATTTTTTNAAAAGACTGTCCTCCCGTTAACCACGTTTCCTGGATCATGAGCACATCCACCGTTTGAAACCACTGCTCCGTTAGAAGGAGGTCTCTTTTTGCCCGTAGTCCGTGCGCATTCCAGTGAACAATCGTAAAATCCCGCCTCTCCCGCCGATTGTCAGACATTTGGGATAGAGGTAAGAGATGGACGCCGACGGAGTTTTGCCAACTCCGCTGGTGATGTTACGCAGTGATCATCTATAATTTCCGTTCTACCCGACCTGTCGCCGATTTCCATGTCAGATACGAGACCCTCGGATTCCGATGTGCCCGGAGGGAGAGCATCAGTCTGTTTCCCCCCACGTTTCTTCTTAGGAGTTCTCCCTATCTTGCGCTGCAACTCGCCTTGGAAAGGACGTTTGAAATTCGCATTTCCCGACCCTGGAGGATGCGTGATCTCCCTTGAGTCTACCTGCTGGCTCCCCTGAGTCACCTCGCAGGTACTCCCTTGGCACGACTTCCGCAATTCAACAAGTTCATTACGTAATACCACTATAGCGGTTTCCAAGTTCGCTATTCTAGAGATAAGCGTCTGTAACACCCCCTCGTCCACCCTGGCATTGACCGATGCCTGCTTACTCTGTGTTTGTCTTACTCTTTCTCTGTCTCCCGCCTGGGATCCAGATGTTACTCTGACTGCCTGAGCATATGTTGTTGGGGATTTGGAAGTCTTCTCCAATTTACCCCTCGCTTCCATGTGAGAGCACCTGTGTAACGTACGCAGTTTCAATATCCGCGCCTCCCGTTGATATTCTGGACAATGCGCAGAGTCCGCTGTGTGTTCTCCTCCACACCTAGCACACCTTATATTGTCCGCCTCGCAATCCGTCGCGTCATGATCTCGTCCGCACTTCAGGCATTTCTGACTGCCTCTACAATTTGTCTGCCCGTGACCGTAATTTAGACACCGCAAACACAGCCGAGGACGGGGGTAGAAACATTCGCATCGAAACCGTTGATAATATAGTTTTACAAACGCCAGTGGAGTGACACTGGCCACCGACAAATAAACCGTAGTACTAGGCGCCATGACACCCTCCACCTTCCGAGTAAACCGCCGAACCTCGAGAATTGGAACTCCGTCCTCCTCAAGTAAATCGTGGATTTCCTTAGCTGATATTGTCGTATCCACTCCCCGAATAACGTAGCCTGTAGATACGCAGTCTTGGGCCAGCCGACCGTAAACCGGCGTGTCCCCCAAAGACGTAACCCCAAGGGCCGTAGCCGCTACGTCCGGATCTAACGTTTTTAGTAAAAGTAGACCATTACGCGTATAACGCACGTCCAGTATCTTCTCCGGATTAGGGAAATACCCCCGCAAAACCGCATGCAACTCCGGTGGACGCAGACGGCGTAGGGGATGATCCCCTTTCCAGAATATGGAGTAAGTATGTTCCTCCGTTAGACTTTGCCGTATCCAACCAAGTTTTGTGACTTCTGTCACCGGAGACATAAACCGAAGCAGCGAAGGTTGCAACTCCGATTCCACCCCCATGTCCATAGACCCAGACCGTTCAGGCCGGGGCGAAGACGCCCCGACTCCCGAATTTCCCGCCACCACTTGAAGACACTCAAACTACACTCCTACCTGATACGCCTGTCCCACGAAATCCCGTTCCAAAGACAGAAAATACCTCTGAACAACCCAAACAACTCCAAAACCAAGGACTAGGGAGGCAGATAACTCCGTACACTGTCTCACAAGCCTTCTCTTCCAATTACAAAACTTTCACTCCGGTTGATAAACTTTCCCCTCACCAAGCGTACTCCACAGCACTTAACTATATCGATCGTTAGTTACAACACCTCGTCGATAAAAGCAATTTCCACAACACCACCCCTAGTCTAGGGTCTATTCATATTCGTTTGTTCGGCAAGCCAGTAAGAAACGTAGACTTCTCTAAATCTATTTTTAATTAATAGATTATCTAACGCACTTAATAAATAAGCAAGTTCAATATACAGTCGACCCCCCTATAACATGGTAGATACGTTCCGGTTTTTATGAATCCATTTTCTACGAGTCCAGCCAATCACAGCCCGCAACGTGTGCAGTTTACGGACTACGGCTGTTTGAAAGGTTTTCTTCCATAAAATTAATCGATTCTAGACTAATTCGACTCAACATTTTCAAAATACGTATAATTTTTGGGAATAATCCATATAAACTATGCTATAAACAAAAAAATTGTAGGATTACTTGCCGAGTGTGCACCGTTCGACGACGCCATTGCTTAAAGCTTTTCTCGTGGAGCGGTGCATCGAATGGCGCTCGCGTGCTTTCTGATAAATTATTTTTTTTGCGAAAAATTCGCTGAACTTTGGAGACATCATTAATATAAATATAATTTTTATGGCCGTTAAATAATAAATGGTTTTTAGTAGGTCCGCTGCTCGTTTAAACTCAACGGTTTGTGCAATATCCGCTATTTGTCTAGATTCGACCAATCCTGTCGCGACACGAGTCAGCGATGACGTTTTACCGTATTATACGAGTTTCTTTTAGCGTGTTTATACGAATACAATCGCAATTATTTCGCCGTTATATACGAATCCGTATTATATGAACCCGTTTTATAGGAGGGTTTACTGTATATATATATACACAGAACACAGCTGCATATTTCGTCCTGAAATTTTCTCGAATAAAGAGGGTACCTCGGGTAGTAAAAAATTTGTAAGGCATATTGTTTTCTTTTCTGAATTCTCTGTTATGTGTATATTTAGGTTATTTCCTCCCTGTGAGCACTAACAAGTCATTTCTTAAAGCCCACCGTGAGTTCGGCCAGACATACAATGGAGCAACTGGATAGAACGGAACAGGGCTCGAGATATCCATTAATCCATTAACTTCCATTAATCCAAATAGAATATATACTAAAGTAACGTTTACCGTAAAGTAATACCAGTACAGGGGCAGATT
>NW_019384448.1:1142771-1156614 GCF_000671375.1 Centruroides sculpturatus | reverse complement strand
ATCTCTCCCATTCATTAAATTTAGTTGTAAATGATGCTGTCAAAGTAACAGTTAATTTTTTAACATTATACAATAATTGTACCCGTTTTTTTCTATATCCCCTTAAGGATGGGATATACGAAATCGTAATATCACTGGTTTAACATTGAAATCCGTGAGTAATATAAAATCGGAGAGCGGAATAAAAATATCAAATATTTTAATGGATTTTTTAAAACTCCTGTCAACTATACAGAAATATCATAAAAACATACCAGTAAATTCTTATCGGTTGGGTTAAGTTATAAATCTACTCGTGATTCACGTAATCGGGCGAGGACGGCCAAATATCTAGCGGGCAGGCGGCTAACAGGCCAGAACCGGTCCTGGATAGAATTGGATGCGGTGTACAGTACGAGTAGCATCCACCCAAGGTCCTAGGCTTCCACCAGCTAAACCGGGTGAGGTTGGTGCTCTGTAAAGCGCAATCGCAAATCTGGTTTTTTTTTTTTTTTTTTGGGTGCTGACGATACAGCGCTTCCACTTCGCCACTATATACAATAGCAATCTTATCTTTTTCTTTCACGTGTAATATAGAAATTTGTAATAAGATACATAATGCGGTTATAATAAAATATTGTGCGATTATTTTCATGTAATTAAAATGAATATGTATTTATTTTTTAGAAAATACAATGGAAGCGGCTCATCCACCGCTTCCAATGACGGCATGCCACTGCTATCCATAAAAAGTCCCTAAAGTTCTTCGGGATTTTGATATACGCGGTAGCATCAAGGGAATAATTGTTTGTTTGTTAAGTTATGGCAACGCAACACTTGGGCGATCTTCCTAGGGGGATGCCTTTCGAGAGGTCTTTTTAAGGAAAACTGGCCCCTATTTAGGCGTTACAGACGTGAAGAAAACCCCGAAAACAGTGGTATCTCGGTACTCGACCGAACAATCACGACCAGCCAGAATAGATTTTTGGTTAATAACGAATATTTTAATTTTAATTTTGTCATCAATCAAAAAGTTTTCTGTGATAAAAATGAGTAACTAATGTAAAGATAAAACAGAACCTTAGAGCTTCCTAGAAAGTTAAGAAAAAGAAAATCCGACTAAAAAGACGTGGACACGTTTTCTATATATACTGGTGCCCCTGGTATTAGCATAGACATAGAAAAAACTATTAGCTACTTGGTAAATGTAGAAAGAAAATCTGAAACAAGTAAATCCGAAGGATTGTGAACCCACTTCAGATTATAAATTCTGTCCCTATTGTATTACAGGTATTTATTATTCATTAACGGTAACGGTTAGTGTGGATGCGAATTCTGACGAAATCTTGTTCTGACTAGTATGTCCGAAATCCTCGTCAGAACTAGGTGGGTACACTGTGCGCATTTTCTGATAGGACGTTTCTACCTCCCAGCAAAATGGACGAACTTGATATGTTTTATTTTCTTAAAAGTCCGTTGATTAAGTTATTGTTAATAGTTGGTGGGAAAACAGAGTATGTTAATTACTTATTTTCCACAAGAGACGATAAGGGAGAGTTCCAAATGTTATAACAAGATTTGTGGAACAACCCGCAAAAGTTTTTCGAGTATTTCAGAATGAGAGCTATCTCTGCCGAGAAATATCTCTGTTGTGATAGTTTTTGTCTTTCATGTCCCACAAACACCTATTCTCGAACACAAGACTAATCAATTTATCAATATCCACGTTGAAAAAAGCCAAAACACTCGAAATTCAACGTCAGAACGCACGAAAAAATCAAACTCGTTTGAACACTCGAATGATTTCTGACTTGAACTTCTGACTACATCGTGCGTGTTCTGACATGCCCTTCGCTGCCAAAGTAAACATTTTCATTGGAAAGCAGGTATTTGTTTGTTCGGACGAACTCGTCAGAACAAGATTTCGTCAGAATTCGCATCCACAGTAACCGTAGCCTTAAATAACATCTCATGCCAACGTTAGTATTTCTATATCACATAAAAATCGCATGTTTTACTTATAACATATATTTTTTGTTGTTAAAATTTGCATTATTGTTACTCTAATCAAATATTGAGAATAAATTTGACTTCTGTTTCTTAAATATGCGATCCTTCTTTTTGCAGTCATATGATCTCATTATTTCAAGCTTCTTTGTTTCACATTATTTACGTGGACATCTAGTTGTCCGAAGCGGTGACCACCTCAGCCAGTCACTTTGAGGAACTGAGATTCGAGTCAGTATCAGGAACCTCAGGAATTTTTCAAGGAAAATTTGTCTGAATATGTTGAGCTCCGTCCTTCTTTACCCGACTGCTCCATTGTTAGTCCGGTCAAATCCGCGATGTTCCTGGTTATAAAGGTCCTCTTAGTGTCCATGGACAAAGAATTCAAAACTAAAAACAAAATTCTCTATCTGATGCAATGACATCTACATTCCATAGCCATTCACCAGTATGGCTAAATAGATGCCACATTGTGGTAAACGGCAACGGCATGTTTATGTAATTTGACCAGAATCATAATAACATTAAAAAATAACAATTTTGTCCATGCTCGTTTATTTATAAAATCAGTTTTTAATAAATAAGAAAAAAAATTAGAAATTTTCATGTCGCAAAATNTTTGTTCGGACGAACTCGTCAGAACAAGATTTCGTCAGAATTCGCATCCACAGTAACCGTAGCCTTAAATAACATCTCATGCCAACGTTAGTATTTCTATATCACATAAAAATCGCATGTTTTACTTATAACATATATTTTTTGTTGTTAAAATTTGCATTATTGTTACTCTAATCAAATATTGAGAATAAATTTGACTTCTGTTTCTTAAATCTGCGATCCTTCTTTTTGCAGTCATATGATCTCATCATTTCAAGCTTCTTTGTTTCACATTATTTACGTGGACATCTAGTTGTCCGAAGCGGTGAACACCTCAGCCAGTCACATTGAGGAACTGAGATTCGAGTCAGTATCAGGAACCTCAGGAATTTTTCAAGGAAAATTTGTCCGAATATGTTGAGCTCCGTCCTTCTCTACCTGACTGCTCCATTGTGAGCCCGGTCAAATCCGCGATGTTCCTGGTTATAAAGGTCCTCTTAGTGTCCATGGACAAAGAATTCAAAACTAAAAACAAAACTCTCTATCTGATGCAATGACATCTACATTCCATAGCCATTCACCAGTATGGTTAAATAGATGCCATATTGTGGTAAACGGCAACGGCATGTTTATGTAATTGGACCAAAATCATAATAACATTAAAAAATAACAATTTTGTCCATGCTCGTTTATTTATAAAATCAGTTTTTAATAAATAAGAAAAAAAATTAGAAATTTTCATGTCGCAAAATCAAAAGTTTCGTTAAAATTGGTTATTTTTAAAAATAATTGTTTATCTAAAAACATAGATCAGAATCAAACACATTGAAAATATAGACTCATAATATGCAAATAAATTTTTATAGAATAATTATATTGCCATATCCGTTTACATTATATTGTGCACATATAAAACATTTAATTGATATTCGGTCAATGATTAATAATTTCGAAAACATTTCGTTGCGACATAATTCAAATGAATGAAGATTAAAACGCAAACAGAAGATTAAAAACAGAACTTTTCCAGATAATTTCATAATTTGTTACTGTAATTCTCTATATATTTGGTATTAAATACTTCAGTCGTACAATTAAATGTTACATATGTTTATATACACAATACAAATATAGAAGATGTAATATATAACTGAACAATGATCAAATATTTTATAAAATATTGTTTAATATAGTTTAAATGAATAAAATTAGAATGCAGAAACGAAACATGAAACCGAATTCTAGAAAATCTGTATGTTTTAAAATGAATTCTGAATTGTACAGCTATATTTAACTAATTCTGTACACAGGCACTTGCTAATTAAGATATAAATAAATTCTTCATAATTATCTCCATAATTTTTATAATTGATATATTATATATCATATGTTTACATACATAACTTTGTCCCACAATGCAATGCATTATTATTGTGTGACGTCATTGTTCCAGCTGGTGTTGTAGAGAAGAGAAAGACATCTTGAATTCGAAAGTTGTTTTTTTTTTAATAACTAATTTTGGTTCGTCATCGATTTTTATTATGTTAACATGTCACTCGTTTACGATTTTTGAAAGTTTTGCATAAGATTATTATCAAATTTTGTCGTTAAATAAGAATTTTTAAAAGTCAACTTTTAAAATAGGTAAAATTTCTTTTTAGTTCTATTTTTAATGTTCTTCGATTTTCCTGGTTAATGTTAATACGTTAATTATACATTTGTTTATATTAATTATCATCATAATGTTGAATTTTAAATTAGTTTAATCCATTGTTAAATATTTTAAATGACGTTATACAATTTTTGCTTTTGTTTATTTTTTTTTCCTTTGCTGATCGAATTAAACAGTTTGTTTATTAATCGATTTCTTCTCTATTCCATTAATAAATATTATTCTTACTTGTACAGAATTGCATTTTCGTTTAATTTTAAGTAAATTAATTATATTTTTTATTTATTTTTTCAGTTTTTTAATTATTCATTGTATTTTATTGATATTATATTTACTCAAACAATAACAATAAAAACTATGAATGTGTAATGATTCATATCCATACTTTATGTTAATTATCATAAAATATACATTGGTTTACTTGAGCTCAAAACTTGCAGAATTTTTTTTTTACTAAAATAGGTTTTTTTTATGATAAAATTACAGCTGTTACTTTTTTGTGGTCAAAATGAATGAAAACTAATTTTTAAATATCATCTTTTCTATGTAGGAATACTTGAAAAGTATATTGTTAATTGAATTCATTTGTTTACAGTAAAAATATGTTCTTGTTTATGTTAGATTATTATCTGTTTTGACTTCTTTAAAAGTTTATTGTTTAATGCATTAATCAATAACATTTGTAGAAATAATGAATGATTAGGATTTTATATCTATATATGTTTATGATTATAAAAATATTTAGATGTGAAAATAATAACTTTTCTTGTTTATTTTTAATTAACTTTTATCAGCCAAAGTTCAAAGAACAAATCACATATTTGATGTATGCATTACAGTAGACAAAAATCTACAGAATTTTGAATCTCATAGAATGTTGTCAGGAAATGGCAAAATCATTCAACCTCATTAAAAGTTAATTATCTATTCTATACATATACATTTATTATTCAATAAACTAGAGCCATTGCACAAATAATCATGTAATATATATATACAGTATATATATGTATATCCTTGTGATAATGTTTTGTGATAATTGTATTTTGTTTTTATGTTTTATGAATAAACATATTGAGTAAGAAAAGAGTTAGCTCTATCTAATCAAATTGAATCAAGATTAAATTGATAATATATAGGAAATGCAACTGAAAAATTTTTAGAATCATCACTGAAATAAAAACTAAATGATAGATAGGTTTATCTTTCTAAAAATAACCAACAGTCTATCTCTCATGTTTATACAATGATTTTTCAGCATGTCTTGAAATTATTTTAAATTCTTTTAGAATAACATTTTTAATCATTTTTACATTTTTCTTAGTATCAAAAGTCCTCAGTATAATTTTATTTTAGAAAATAAAAGTGGAAAGGAGAAAAATTAGATGTAATTAATTAGTCTTGTATTCACTCATTTTCGGTCTCAGTCGAGGTCTGCATCAGGTTATAAGAACAATTGGATTTCAATTTTAGAACAAACGATTTTTAAAAAATTATATTCGAACATATGCACGTGTTACGTATCATCATCGTTTCCTTGTTCTTCACATATGTATCGCCACGCATAGTATTTTGTTTTACAAATTGTTAAGAAGTACCGGACAACAAAGGTAAATGAGTGAGTACAAGATTAGTCAAAATGCCGGTATTTGGAATAGAAGAGTGGGGATGTAATTAATTAGCATTCTCTAATAAATTTAATAAAAATTTATCTGTAAATGATGCACTATGAGCCATTGTTATTATTATGAGCTTACAATTTGCATAACTATCTAAATTGATATACTATATGTTAATGTTATATTATACATTTTTTATAGATTGTTATGCAAACTGTTATAACTTAGAATATTTATTATAACAAGTTTTGAAAGATAAAATATTTTAAAACAGTTTGACAACAACTTGTATGGCTAAGTTCATTGTAAGTATGAAAAAGCATACAAGAAACATTCTGATATGCCTAATTTTTCTTTTGTTTTTCTGCAGGCTTATTAACATTATTTGTTATTTGTACATACATGTTATTTGGTGATAAAAGTTTCACATTTTTCTAATTGTTGTCATTTGTAATGATGAAGCAAAGAACAAACATTAGCGAGGTTGAGGCCGAAGTTTTAAACACGAAAACGTGTATGTCGGACGTTCAGCGCCGCTTTCTTGTAAGCCTAGAAGTTTGACAATGGTGTTTGGAATGTCGAGCATGATTCTACTGACTATCCAAACACCATTGTCAAACTTCTAGGCTTATAAGAAAGTGGCACTGAACGACCGACGTACACGTTTTCGCATTTAAAACTTTGGCCTCAACCTTGCTATCAAATTTATTCTTCCTAATTCATAATGAGTGACAAAATAGTGTTTTCAATAAAGTATGGAATGAAAATGAAAAAGGTTAGTGTCCATGGACAAAGAATTCAAAACTAAAAACAAAATTCTCTATCTGATGCAATGACATCTACATTCCATAGCCATTCACCAGTATGGCTAAATAGATGCCACATTGTGGTAAACGGCAACGGCATGTTTATGTAATTTGACCAGAATCATAATAACATTAAAAAATAACAATTTTGTCCATGCTCGTTTATTTATAAAANTTGAATTTTAAGTAATTAGTTTGGAAAATTCTGAAAGAAAAGATTGACTCAAAATTGATCTTGAAAGTACAACTTTTACAACCCATGCAGCTATGCCATTGGGATTATGCTACTTGAATTTCTGTTTGATATGCATTTTCAGACTTATATCAGGTGAGATCAGTGTTTCCAACATTTTTGGCTGACATAGCTCTTGGAGTAGCTGATAAAACCCCATACTCCCTAGGAAAAAATTATATTTGTAATAATCTAAAATTTAAAGAACAATATAAATGCCATAAATAAGTAATGTTTTGGTAGCTCTTTTTTTTCATGGTCTTGTGTATATATAATAACTTTTTCTTTTAATGGCTTAAAAAGATTTTAAAATAAATGTTTACTTGAACTGCTATGAATATTGAACAGCATAGCTCAAAATATAGATTATTTGTGTTTTATGTATGATCTATTCTAGATGCTGTTGATTTTTGATTTGTATTGTGAATGTAAGATGTCATCATTTTAAAACACATCTCTATTCTGTGCAAATATAAATAGGTAAACAATTGAAATGGGATGTTTTGGTACAGCCATTATAGCTATCCATAATGGACTTGCCATAATTTTTTTGACTGTTATGATATCATACAAAATTTGAAATTTATGGTACCTAGCTAGTTTTCGGATGCATTATCAATGGTCATGATTGTACAAGCAATCATGCCAAAGCTGCACGTAGTTGAAGTGGCTTGAATCACACAAAGGTTAAAAGTTCTCATCAATATTAGCAAAATATAGTTCAACTAGATGGAAAACTGTTATACTTGGTAGTCTTGAGTATTCTAGTATTCAAAATAGTTATATCACAACTGTCATACTCCAATCTCATGGTTCTCAATCTGTGGTCCACACAACATGGGTGCTTTGTGAATCCGCTTCAAGTGTTCCGTGAAAAATCAAATACAGTGGTACCTCAGGATGCGAAATTAATTCGTTCCGAAACTGAGATCATATCATGAAAATGTCGTAAGGTGAATCATTTTTCCCCCATACGATTACATGTAAAACCAAATAATTCGTTCCAACACCAAAACACACTCAAATTAAAGCTAAGTAGTACTTTAAAAAAAAAAAAGTATAGTAAGGAAAACACTGAAAAATGCATTTTGTAGTTGTAAATGTATAAATAACCATAATAGAATAATAATTCATAAAAAAATGTAGTTTTATTTGCACTTTACCTTTGAGGATAGATGACGGTGGAGATGTAAACTGGTGGCAGAAGAGAGGGAGAAGGGAAATGATACTAAAAACTTAACTTACATAACATAATGTAAGAATAACTTAAAAATAACTTATAAAACAACACTAATTTTTTTATCTTTTTTTTTTTTCTTCTTTTTTAATTTTTATTCATTGCTTTTTCTTTCCTTCCTTCACTTCCACCAGCACTTTCGCTGGATAGAAGTCGCTTGGTAAAATATCTATCCAAATAGGTTTGGCTTTGCCTACTTTTTAAAATGTTTTTAAAATGACTTAGGCTTAGGCAAATGTCATTACTCCAAGCAGCAATATGGCCAGTGTGAACCTTTTTGGGATGTTTCTTTTCAATAAAATTGATCACTTTCTGATAATACCTCAAGATTTCCTTTATTGAGCAAGATCCTTCCACGATGAAGCAAACACGCGGACTGAGACCGATGAACAGAAGTGAATAAAAAATGGTGCTGCGAACTAATGTAACATCGTATGGTGAGTTTTTGTTCGTATTATGGAGCAAAAATATGTTTGAATTTCATGTCGTATACTGAAAATTTCGTATGCTGGGGCGTTCGTATCCTGAGGTACCACTGTATACAATTAAAAATTGTTGTAAAAGAAAAATAATACAATGCAAAATAATTTTTGTATGGGAATATAATCAGCAAATGCCAATGTTGTCATCTACTAGACCAAGTGCGCTTGATTTTAAAAAGGTTTGCCACCCCTGCTTTAAAGCTGATGTATTGTAAGTGTTCTGCAGAAAAAAATGTCAAAGTTTAGTGTTCCCTGACTTCAAAAAGATTGAGAACCCCTGCTCTAATCATCTGTATCCAAACAGTCATGCCAAAATGTTCCAGCCCTTAAAAATGCATCTTAGAACTGAGGAAAAAAATATGATATTCATTTTATATAATGTTAACTGATGGTAACAATAGGAAATAACTGAACATACAATAAATAATAGTTCAATTTTAATGACCAAACATATCTAAAAACAGGATTATTTTTTGACAAGCTAATTATTATTAATTCATTTAATTACAGAATTTGGCATAAAAATAAGAGTTAAGTCATTATCTTTTATTAAGATTAATAATCAGAAATTAAATTTGAATTTTAAGTAATTAGTTTGGAAAATTCTGAAAGAAAAGATTGACTCAAAATTGATCTTGAAAGTACAACTTTTACAACCCATGCAGCTATGCCATTGGGATTATGCTACTTGAATTTCTGTTTGATATGCATTTTCAGACTTATATCAGGTTAGATCAGTGTTTCCAACATTTTTGGCTGACATAGCTCTTGGAGTAGCTGATAAAACCCCATACTCCCTAGGAAAAAATTATATTTGTAATAATCTAATAAAAGATCTGGAACTGTTTCAATTTTTGAATACATTGCATTCATTAATATGAATTCATAGATATTTTTAAAATGATAAAAAATAACTAGGAAGATTGTAGGAAAAATAAAACTAATTTGATTTGAATACTTCCAACTGATGTATAGGGGAGGGTTGGGATGAAAGGGACAAAATTCATATTTTTATTTTTTACTGGAAAAGTTTACTTCTAATCAGTTTTATTTTTAGTGCAAAAGATTCATTAAACCTTTACTTTGTTCTGACCATATTGTGAATTCATCCTATTATATTGGTAGTTGAACATGTTCATATTTTTAAAGACCTCTCCAAGTGTCCCTTTCATTCCCATGTCTGGGTTGAAAGGGACACACTCGGGGATGAAAGGGACTACCTGCGTTTTAATGTAAAACTTGGAATTAGTTATCTCAATGTTTTCAAATTTTGTTGTAACTGATAAGTGATAGGCTAGAGACTAAAATTTTTAAAAATTACACTTTTAATAATATGAATTATGTGACATCACATTTATTTTAAACAGTTAAAGATTATCAATACTTTTAAAACAATTAAAGATTATCAATATTTTTAAAACAATTAAAGAATATCAAATATTTTCAAACAAAGAACAATAACTAAAGAATATCACAATTAGTAGGCTCTCACATAATTAAACTGTCTTTCTTTGGTCAATAGAATGTTTTTCGCAATCTATCCCAGCCGATATGAGGTGAAATCAATGGAAAATATAAACTGTTTGCTTGCTCTTGCCGTTCCTCCTGCTTGGGATGGATGGGGTAGCTTTAAAACTATATCTTCCATGGTGACATCACTGATATCATCCTCTTCAGGAAATATGAACTTGTAACATCCTAATATTTTTTTCATAAACTTGACTTTCAAGTCTTCATCACTCAGTTTCTTTAAAACTTTTCCCACGAAGTAAACAACAGAAGTTTTTTTTGCAAATCTGACTAAAATGAAATCATTGGGCTGAATATGTTTGACACTGTTTTCAATATCAGATCCCTCACTCGATGTTGCATCAGACTTTGAGGAAGAGCTGCTTTGAGATCCTTCATCTTCACTTTCAGTTTCTTCTGGAATATGTTGCAACAGCTGCTTTTTAGATTTTGTCCTCCTTTCTTTGGACTCGTTCTTTCGCTTCTTCGCCTCTTTTTCCTGGAATGCTTGCTGGATTTTATCTTTTTCAGGAGTATCAGTAAGAATCCTTGTTGAGCCTCTTCTGTTAGATTTCGCTGTTTTCCGTGCAGAAGCTTTTGGGAACGGTTTGACAAGCTGAGGTGAAAGAACGCTTGTTCCACTTGTAGACGCTTGAGGACAAACAGGAAGTGTCTTGGGCACAGAAGATGTAGTAGGCACATCAGAAGTGGAAGCGGATGCCATTGGTGTTACGGCTGTGGGTGGATTTTCTGGATCAGGGCGATTAGTAACTTCAGCTTGCAGGAAGTCGTCATCTGTGAAAACTTCACTATTGAACGGGTATATTCCAGTCTTTGCAAAACCTGATAAAATGTTGTTTCGTGTAAGAGATGCATCAAACGCCTCGCTAACAAGAGCAGGGACATCATAAATCGTCATAGGTTTGCCGGGATGATTGATCATCCAGTTGTTTGCAGCAACATTGTATCTGCTTTTCAATGGTCCATAGATGGCAACATCCAGTGGCTGCAGTCGCTGGCTGGTGTGTGGAGGTAAAGTTAGCAGCACTATTCCGTTTTCTTTGGCGAATTTTATTGATTCAATAAAAATGTGGCTGTCATGATTGTCCAAAATTAGGAGTACTGTATGGCTATTGCTTGTAGATGTCCCAGCAAAGTTTGAGAAATGTTGCAAACACTTTAAAAAATTTTCAGCTGTCATCCAGCCACTCTGATGGGCTAGTCCAAGACTTTGAGCAGGCGCTCCTGCCAGCATAAAATCCTTGAAATTAACTCTTGGGAATACAAATGCAGGGGGCAATGCATTTCCCATCGCATTTATGAAACAAAGAACAGTAACTAACTGCCCCCTTTCACCAGAAGTCACTTGGGCTACTTGCTTTTCCCCTTTTCTAGAAATGACATTTGGGGGTTTGTGAACAGTAGTGAAACCTGTTTCATCACAATTATATATTCTGTCTGGAGTGAATTCATATCTCTTCATAACATCTTCTAGATTCTTGAAAAAGTTCCTGACATTTGTTTTATTGAAGCTTGTACTTCGGGCCAAACTTGTTGCTTCGGGTGTTCTTACAGACAAATTCTTATTCCTGGTCATAAAGCCTTGCAACCAATCTAAACCAGCTTGGTTATTAGTAAACCAGGTTTTAGGAATTGTATTTGATTGTACAAGTTTTGCATATTGAAAAGCCAATTCCCTCGTTTGCAGTGTTGTTAAACCGTGATTCATTGATGATGCTTGCATTAAATACAATGCTAATTCTGCCTCCTGCTCTGTAGTAAAAACTTTCCTGTTACCCACATGCGGTGAATACACTACATTGTCTTTTTTATATCTTGAAACAAGTCTAGCCAAATGCGATTTTGCAATTCCGTGGGTACTGGCTGTAGCCCTGATTGATGCTTCTTTTTCGACAACTTCAATTATTGCCCCTTGAATCACTTCTGGCATCACACGTTCTTTCTGTTTCTTTTTCTTATACTTTCGAGGCATTTTTTTCTATTAAAAAAATTTAGCATTAGAGCATGCCAAAAACATGTCAATATGGGGTTGAAAGGGACATGTCCCATTCATCCCCTATTTTACTGTCCCTTTCAACCCCCAGGCCTCAAGCAACCAAAACTACAACCTAACTTTCTGACAGTGAAATATAATTTAAAACCGATTAAATAAACATATTCTAGAGGTTTCAAAGTAATTATCCCAATTCAAGTACATTATCCAATGACTATGTTTGAGATTTTACCCCTAAATGTAAAAAATGAAGAAATCTTACTTTTGCGTGCGTTTTCTGCTCATCCGGGAATTCCAAACACTGGCGCTAGTGTATTGGACCCTACAAACGTGTGAAAACTATGGACTACTAGTGTCATCTATCTGTGAAATAACGAAGCTCCATAAGTAATTTAGCAGCAAGTTATAGAGACTGTCCCTTTCATCCCTTGTCCCTTTCATCCCCACCCTCCCCTACTATTTGCTACACATGGTCTATATTTTTTAAACTTAAATAAAATTTGCCAATGTCTCATGTACCCATTGTGCTACTTAGCATAACTCTGAGAATATATTCATCTCCAGTTGGAAAATAATTGGATCATATAACCATATAGGTTAATTGCTCATTATACTGTCAAATTCCATAATTTACCATAAATTCATGCAAATGGGGATTATTTGTATTTAAAAGTTAATTTGACAGTGGGTGCAAGTTATGCTGTGGGAGATGTTATATGCTGATTTTAATCATGAACTCTTCAAATAGTTTTTATTTTTCCTAAAGTCACTAAAACAATCTTCAGAACATGTGAAAAATCCTCTACACATTAGACATATTCATCTGCCTTTGTGATTTTTTTCATTAGCACAAAGGACATATACAGTCGACCCCCCCCCTATAACACAGGTTCCTATAGTTCGGATTCTTATATGATGGCGAAAAAATTGTGACGGTATCCGTACAAACATGGTAAAAATACTCCTATAATTCGGTAAAACGTCATCGGACAGCCGAACTACTTTCCGCCGTCCAGCGCCACGCTACGGAGAGTTTAGGCGGGTAAATTGAGTTTACTATCGTCTGTACAGTATTATATATAAATTAGGTACCGAATCTACGGTGGAAAAAAGGTCTTTATTAGTCTCCACGGTGCGAATAGAATTAAGTCAGATTCCACTGAGATACGACACGTAACCCCCTTGATTTTTAACCACCAAAATATAATTGCATTAATTCCCTTAATACACAATATACCATGCCAAATTTCGTTTCTTAATCGTTACCCTATTCTGAGATATTGAACGAAATAGACACCAGCACGCACGCAACCCTAAATTTCCCCCTTTTTAATACTTTTTTTTGGGTTCAGAAGATTTCCTGAACCCAAAAATAACCATCGAGATTTGCAAAAAAAGAAAATGGGGAGTCAAATTCGAGACTGTTTTAATACTTTCTCGTGTTGCGTACGGTACATAACAAGTCGGAAAAGTAAAAAGACCAAACATTTATAACTTGCCGCAATTGATATAACATCAGTTGCAGCAATTTTTAAATGATTTGTGAAAAAATTATTTTAATAACGTCTTCTTTTACAATAAAAACATTAATAAAAAATTATTTAAAACGATGGGTCGGTTTTTATTTCATTCACTTAATTGTATTATAAAAAATACACGGAAATACAAAAATATTAATATCGTCGGCGT
>NW_019384448.1:1132131-1138144 GCF_000671375.1 Centruroides sculpturatus | reverse complement strand
GAGTTTCTTGGTATTCTTCATTTGAGAGTTCTTGGAGTTCTTCTGTTGTCAGATCAGTTTCAGGTTCCATTATGAGCTCTAAAATGCTCTTTATTTCTCAGATGTGATTTTCATTACTCCATTAACAGCTTGAGACTTCTTGATATATCTTTCATAGCTAAGATTGTGCCTACTATAGACCTGTTCAAGCCATACTGCCTAGCAACATCAAACATATTGTGCCCACTTTCTACCTTGGCTATTATCTCTTACTTGGTTTCTACGGTGATCACAGTTCTTGACACTCCTTTTTTTTATGCTCCATAATATTATTAGTTTCTTTTTTAAATAAAAAGTTTAGAAAAGCACTTACAAAAATTCAGAGAACAGAAATCAACTAGCCCACAAAAAAGTATTTAAATGCAAGGCCCAGATGAAATTCGAAATTTGGTATTAAAATGTTAACAAATATCCAATGGGACAGTTAAACTTTCACCTTTCGTAAATAAACCCCGATGCAAAACTCAACAAGTACCCATTCAACAGTTTCACGAAGACTATAAAAAATTATTTGTCAGAAAGATAAACAAAAAGCTTGAATTACAAGGGGGCGTTTCAAAATTTGGAGGGATACTATCTGATCAGTATCAGGTTGAGTGTCGATGTTGACATCTCCCAACTCTGAAAGGTTTCGAATTGTTACCTGAAGACAAGGGAAAATCAATCAGTATTTGTTATTTTCCGTCGCTTCTTTTTATGTTTGTTCAGTAAAGTGTTCATTGTCTGATCATAAAATCTTTTGCAAAAGTGTTTGTTATCCGATTTGTTCGCTATCCGAACTATTTGTTAACTGATTATGGTATTAAAAAATGTGTTGGGAGGACAATTTGCCAGTGTGAAAATATGAGGACATTTCCTCTGTCTGTTTCTCTTGCTAGTGGTGACTTCTCCAAGCTCCTTTTTGCTTATACTTTATGATTGATTACTGATGGTTGTAATGTGATTAGTAAGCCTAGGAATCTGTGGTGCTGCACTACTATTAATTCAAGTCTTCGTTTTTGGGGGGAAACCATAACCAACCATCAGGAAATAATCTCCCAATCTATTTAGACCAAATTTTTAATCTCTGTTTTGCATGCTTTTTAACCCTTTTCCTTTCTTTTTACCATTTCTCTTAATTAGCATCATCTTCCACCTTTTCTAGCTTTTGTACCTTTTTATAACGAAATTTTGTAAACCAGTTTTGGCACTGTTGTTCTGTCAATATGTGAGGTCAGCCGATTAGGGTGAGGTTTTTCGACAGCCGAGCGGTTCTTTCTGTCGTGTGGGCGCAGAATGACTTTCTGAGACAGGTTTACCATTTTTAACCCGTTTATTATATTACAAAAGATTCTTACAATGTTCTTCAAATTTTCAACGTAACACAGCTTGGGGAACAAATTAAAAGTTCCTTCAAGGGTCCGACTTTCTCCGTTTGGTCCTTTGATGTCGTACGTTGAGATCGACAGCCCCGGGGCTTGCGGCACAGCTTCGGCGAAAGTCTCTGGTGAAAGGCAAATCCGTGCAAATCAAGACATCACGGGAGAGTGACAGTAAGTCACAGGAGTTGACGACTCGGTCGCTGTTGATAAGTAGGATCACAAAAATCCTGGAGAGGAGCACCAAGAACCAAGAACCTTTGTCCCTTGAGTCGCACGGTTTTATAGATTTCTTAACCGTTGTCGCCTCTCCATTGGTCTTTCATAGTCACCTGGTGACAATTCGAAACCTAATGAAGGGCGCGGGAGAGGTCAACGTTGCGACTGAATATGATTCCTCTCTCTCGTCGCGTTTTCCTCGAATTCATCCGTTTCCATTGTTTAACAAATTTACGAAAAAAAATACAATTGCATTGTTCATTCGAGACACCTAATCCGTTTCCTTAGCGTCTGAAAAGGAGCTCTTTATTTTTGCTCGACACCCCTCATTCAGACCTCTCAGTCGACCCCTGTTTGGGTCCTCACAAATACATCTTCTCCTTACACGTCACACAATTTTTTTCTTGCTTGAACAGCATTCTTACCTTTTCAGTAATAGAAGAGCAAAATATGCTGAAAATGCTGCTTTTGATCTTCCATATTTGATGGGACACAAAAAATAAACAATTGCACAAAATTTTTTTACAAATAAGCCTTAAAATGCTATCTGTCAAAATATATAATGATAATATGGTTTAGAATGAAAATGGCGGGAAAAATATGACTAATCCGTTTAGTGGTAAAAAAAAATTAAATTACTTTCCAAACAACCCAATAATTGAAAAATTTTTAAAAATTCATATTGCAAAAAAATCAACAGGAGTTTACAAAACACTGATTTGCACGAGAAACNGGCGACGTTGAACGGTGCACACTCGGTAAGTAATCCTACAATTTTTTGTTTATAGCATAGTTTATACGGATTATTCCCAAAAAAATATACGTGTTTTGGAAATGTTGAGTCGAATTAGTCTAGGAATCGATTAATTTTATGGAAGAAAACCTTTCAAACAGCTGTAGCCCATAAAGTGCATACGTGCTGGGCTGTGATTGGCAAGGGCTCGTACAAAATGGATTCATAAAGAACGGAACGTATCTACCGTGTTATAGGGGGTCGACTGTATATACAATGGTAGCCAAAGGTTTAGCAACAGATGAATAAACTTATCACATACATTAGATTTATTAAATTAACGAATGCCACATTGGCATTTATTTTCATTCACATGATGGATAGTAAACAAAGAAATATAAATCCAGATGGGTCAAAAAAATCCCAAAAATTTTTTGTAATGGTCCAACCCAGATATTTTAAGTCCTCTTATCACCTGGCTGCCCCATTATCAGACTGACTGAATCCATAATGGATCTGAACAAAAGACCATAGATATAGCATAAGTGGCTCTCATAGACACTGTAAGCTTGTTGCATAGTAGAGTGGCTTTTATACAGCTGGTTAAGCAAATCAATGACGGTGTTTGTTTCAAATGAAACAAGCTATGTCATTGGTTTGCTTAACCAGGACACATTGCCTGATAAATTGGCTGTAATACAGCTGGTATTACAGCCAATTTACCAGGCAATATGTCCTGTGGCCTCTGATCTGTATATAATGCTAAAGGCACACTGTGATAGGATTGTCAGATGAATAAACTGAATATAAATAAACAGAAAAATAATACTATTCCTACACTCCAGAAAAATTGCTTTTGGACTCTTGTGTGACATAAATAGTATATTTAAGCACTAAATGTTTCTTGCTATCTGGTAATTCTGTACAGTGGTTGAGGTTTAGTCCTATTTCCAGAATTTGGAGACATGATTCTTGTTTATTTTCACTTTTTAGTCTATAGGGTTAAGGTAGGAGATAGATTCAAAATGAAAATATTAGAACAAGCATAGGTATCTTAAACAGAAGAAAAAGAAATTAAGAACTAGTAGATACTAAACTAAAAATTACAGATAATTGTAAATTACAACAGATTCTACTTCATCTGAATCCAGATGACAAATAAGAAATATGTCCTTTGGTAGGCCTCACAGTTACAGTCACGTTTGGTAGGTCACATTTCAGTCAATGCTTAAATCAGATGTTTGAAAATGCAAAAGTTTGACTTGGCCAAGCTTATGATTGTTCAAAATTATGTATATTTGTTTAATTTTCCCAACTTATTCTCTGCATGCATTCTCTTTCTCACAGTGTCTGTCATTATGGCATCTGCAAAATGTTCATTTTTTAAATTTAAGCTAATCAAGAATTATTTGCAAAGTGCAAATGAGTAAATAGGCTATCTGTATTGGCTGTTCTATGATTAGAACATAAATGGCCATGATATTAGAAACAATTGAAATTGTGAAACAGTTTGCATTTGCAAAAATAGTAAATAGCCATTTAAGCTAGCCATATCATCATCATATGATGATGATTACTGTAGATTGCAGAAATTCTACATTTGAATATTTCCAATCAAGATTTTTGTCTGTTTATTTTGAGTATTTCAACAGAGACTTGTTTTACTGTTTTAAAACTACTACTACTATACTTTATAGCAATTGACAACCATACAGCTGATCAGTTAAAGTGTCAACCTACCTCTCTGGAGATGAGGAACAAATATTTCGTTCTTTCTCTTTAGAGTTTCAGCAAACTTTTCATTCCACCATGCAGTGCCTCTCACTCATTTGTCCATCTTCACAATATCACACATTTTCAATTATAATGAACAAAATTATATTTCTAAATGATAATAGAAAGATCAATATTTCCTCCCTATGCTAAAAATTTTACAGTTGCTATCTATATACTTTTTGAATTTGTCATAATTTAAATATTAATTTTGAGTTTTGATATTAACTGTTATTAATATAACTATGAAAAGGCAGTAATATGAAAGTCCTAAAATAAGGCCATATCATCTCATCAGTTTAGTACTGCATAATGCCGTCTAATTATGCCTCATAGTGTACAATAGAAACATTTTTCTACTGAAAATCTTTTTTAAAAAATCAAATGGTGAATTAAGTAAGATACAAAAAGTTTCCATGAAAACTTTAGTCTTCATTGCAGAAAATTTAATTTTATTACATTAGTATAGCATTATTTTTAAAAGAAAAGATATAAACTTTCATGACTGATCTAAGGTTAAAACTAGGTTTTTATAACACAGTAGAATCTCTATATTCATCATTAATCTGTTCCCAAGGACCTAACGAATGTGGAATATGACAAATATAGAAACAATTTTTCTTATAATATAAATAATTGATATGCAATTAATCCATTCCCATCCCAAAAAAAAAGGTACAAGAATAAAAATTATGTATTTTAAAACTTTACTGTATTTATTTAGTACAATAAAGATATAGTGGTAGAAGGGGAAAAACAGTATTATTGTTTAGAAGACATATGAATTAAAACATTAGGCAATTCCAATTATGATCAGGGGACTGTTTTGCCGATGATTCAGTAGCACTCGATTTAATAAAGAATTTGTCCAGTATTGTTTTTTTGTCTGCTTTTTGAAACTTTTCTGAAGTAAGCAATTACATTATCATTGAATGTATTTGTATTTTGGTTGACTATAGCAACATTTGGGTGATTGGAACTTTGTTTCTCACATTGATTATTTTTCAATAACTCAACAACACACATGATGACCACACAAAGCAGACTGATTAACTACAGCTAGCTAACACAGCTAGCTGATCGGTGTGGGCGTGCGATTGTAGTGCCACTTCTAGTGTTAGGAATGACGACAAATACAGAAAATACTGATGAATATGGAAAAATAAAAAAGTCATCAAAATGTGACGAATATCGAATATTATGAATATAGAGGTTCCACTGTAATCTGACATAAGCTAAAATTAAAGATTTTTAGATCAAAGTTACAAATTAGAATAACTTAAGAAATCAAATGATTTAGCAGAATCAAATGTACAGTAGAGCGTCATTTATCCGAATCAAATGGGGACTGGGGTTGTTCGGATAACTTATTTTTCAGATAACCAATTATGTACGAAAAAATATATTAATTTATCCCGTATTGAAATTTTTCTCTGTTGTGTATCGCTTCACGTTGAATTTTCATCGATGTTAAGCCTAACGAAGACTATTGTATTGTTAAAAATTATTTTTTTATTTTGTACAAACAAAATAAATATATTGAAAAATATAAAAACAATAAAAAATTATACTTCAGAAGTTAATTTAGTATCAAAAACGTAAAATATTTGAGTAGCCGAAGACATAGCCAAAGATTACAGCGCCACAGCACTGGCGAAAATTTAAATTTGTCGACTGGAATTCCTTCGGATAACCGACGTTTCGGATAACCGACCTTCGGATAAACGATGCTCTACTGTATTTATAATACTTTCTTTTTGGAAAACACAACAGCCTTAGAAGTCTATAATACTATAGAAGGTTTGAAAAACAGCACTCCAGACATCAGTTTCTTAAATATTGAAATCTTAAAACACATATCTGAGTTACTTTGTACTCGAATATTTGTTGT
>NW_019384448.1:1122341-1126964 GCF_000671375.1 Centruroides sculpturatus | reverse complement strand
GGTTTTTCGACAGCCGAGCGGTTCTTTCTGTCGTGTGGGCGCAGAATGACTTTCTGAGACAGGTTTACCATTTTTAACCCGTTTATTATATTACAAAAGATTCTTACAATGTTCTTCAAATTTTCAACGTAACACAGCTTGGGGAACAAATTAAAAGTTCCTTCAAGGGTCCGACTTTCTCCGTTTGGTCCTTTGATGTCGTACGTTGAGATCGACAGCCCCGGGGCTTGCGGCACAGCTTCGGCGAAAGTCTCTGGTGAAAGGCAAATCCGTGCAAATCAAGACATCACGGGAGAGTGACAGTAAGTCACAGGAGTTGACGACTCGGTCGCTGTTGATAAGTAGGATCACAAAAATCCTGGAGAGGAGCACCAAGAACCAAGAACCTTTGTCCCTTGAGTCGCACGGTTTTATAGATTTCTTAACCGTTGTCGCCTCTCCATTGGTCTTTCATAGTCACCTGGTGACAATTCGAAACCTAATGAAGGGCGCGGGAGAGGTCAACGTTGCGACTGAATATGATTCCTCTCTCTCGTCGCGTTTTCCTCGAATTCATCCGTTTCCATTGTTTAACAAATTTACGAAAAAAAATACAATTGCATTGTTCATTCGAGACACCTAATCCGTTTCCTTAGCGTCTGAAAAGGAGCTCTTTATTTTTGCTCGACACCCCTCATTCAGACCTCTCAGTCGACCCCTGTTTGGGTCCTCACAAATACATCTTCTCCTTACACGTCACACAATTTTTTTCTTGCTTGAACAGCATTCTTACCTTTTCAGTAATAGAAGAGCAAAATATGCTGAAAATGCTGCTTTTGATCTTCCATATTTGATGGGACACAAAAAATAAACAATTGCACAAAATTTTTTTACAAATAAGCCTTAAAATGCTATCTGTCAAAATATATAATGATAATATGGTTTAGAATGAAAATGGCGGGAAAAATATGACTAATCCGTTTAGTGGTAAAAAAAAATTAAATTACTTTCCAAACAACCCAATAATTGAAAAATTTTTAAAAATTATATAATAATAATGGCATTTTTTAGAATAGTCTGAGAGGGGCCAGCTAGGTCTACTGGCCCAAAATGCTAGATGCCTAATATGATTTTAGCACCACCTCTTTGCACCATTTTTGCTTCTTTTTAGCACTGAATATCTCTAGTTTTAAACATTTTTAGCATCTTAAAATCCTAACTTTTGTGATTAGTTCTCTAATCTAGAATATAAAGTTCAAACATTGTTAAAGTTATATTGCATAAGTATCAGTTGAACAGTTGACTAAAATTAATTTAGATATTAAGAAACACCTCCTATATTTTTCACATATATTTGATAAAATATATTTTTAGTGCATTTATCTAAGTTCTCTTCATGGAAAATTTGACTCTAGATTAGTGAATGTAGTGATTTGAAACCTGTTAAGTTGTATTACATCCAGTAGCGTGCTGTCATTGGAAGCACCGCTTCCCTTGTATTTTTTAAAATATAAATGCATATTGTGCAATTATTTTTATATTTTAACATACTTTGAATTAATTAAATTAATATTTTATTATAACTGCATTATGTATCTTATTAAATTTCTATACTACATGTGAAAAAAAAAATGATAAGATTGCTATTGTATATTTGAATATAAATTAGTATATGCATATTTCCAATGGAAGTGCTGTATTGTCGAATATGGGATAGCTTCCAGGACGAAAATATTTGAATGGATAAAGCAGCCAGATTACAGGCATTTGTTCATGCACTTTACAGAGCATCAACCTCACGTGATTTAGATTGTGGATACTACACACCAAAATATCGTGTAACGCTTCCAATGATTCTATCCAGATTCCCTATGATCAAATGTCACCACACACCACTGATTAGATCAGAGATTGAAAATGTACAAGGTTCATCTTTCACATTAATACACTCTTACAAAAATTAGAGGATATTTCAAAATGAATATGAAGCAATAAAAAAAAAAGCAGCATTTAATTTTATTTTATTAAACAAGAACATCAGAAAAGCAAACAAGAAGTCAAAGAAAGTTGTTCGATTATGCAAATTCAATTATTGTGATTGAATAGCAAGTGACATATTGGTGGGGTGAACAGAAGCACGTCAAACTGGATGAGAGTGCCACACATCAACTGTTCAGTAGGGTGTATGGTCACCTAAGACTGCCAAAACACACTGACAGTGATGGGACATGAACAGGATCAGATTGTCCAGCAGTTCTTTTGGAATCCTCTTCCACCCTTTGCTCCAGGGCAACTTCCAGCTCAAGAAGTGTAATGAGAGACATTGGATGGTTTGCCAGATGTCTTCCCAGTGCATCCCAAGCATGTTCAATGGGATTCAGTTCCTGCCTCCTGAAGCATGTTGTTGACGAGATGAGCACAGTGGGGCCTTGCATTATTGTCCATGAAAAGAAAGTTGTTTTCAACTGCTCCAGCATAAGGTACCACTAAAGGGTGCAGGACCTCATCTCAATATCTGACAGCAGTCAGTGATTCATTTCTGATGATGTGGAGGTTGGTATGACCATCAAAAGTTTACACCATGATTCCACCATCACCGAAGGAGTCACTTTCTTGCATGAAATGTGGATTCTCTTGTGCTCCTTGTTCATGCCACATCAGGACACAATGATTGTTAGGCTGCAGACTGAACCGTGACTTATCAGAGAAAAGGACAGTTGACCACTCGTCATGTGTCCAATGATGATGCTCATCAGTCCACCTTCTATGTGTTCTATGTTGTTCAGCAGATAATGGAATGCATACCATTGGTTGCTGGGCATGCAGTTCAACACGATGGAGCTGATTTTGTATGGTCTGGCTGCATATTCATTGTCTAATGACAGCAAGAAACTGTCCCCACAGCTCTGTTGCATTGCTGTACCTGATCTTTCTTGCCAATAAGGTCAAGTATCAGTCATCTCTTGCTGTTGTGGCAGATGGGAGACCATGTCTTTGTCTTCTTCATACTGTGCCAGTCTCTTGAAAACATTCCACAGTTTGCTATCATGCTTTGGGATGTTCCAAATGCTGTTGCCACTGTTGTCTATGTTTGACCAGCTTCAAGACATCCTATGGCTCTCCAGGCAAATTGGGTTGCAGGGGCATTGAAAGAACTGGGAAATTGCAGGATGTGTAATTTCAATATCAGGAAACGTGCAGATTCACCAGTACTTTCGTCCTTTTGTATAGTGCATTTTCACCAATGAAATAAAAGTTGTTTTGCATCTCATTTACATAATTGAACAACTTTCTTTGACTTGTCATTTACATTTCTGATGTCCTTGTTTAATAAAAACAGATCAAATGCTTCTTTTTTTTTTTATCACTTCATATTCATTTTGAAATATCACCTAATTTTTATGAAAGTATAATTTACTAATAGTGAAGTAGATATTTGTTCAATATTTTTGCTAAATGATCATGAGATTTTATTAGCTGGAATCATTGAATTCATCATTTTTATTGAAAAACTAGCTGCAAGGACCCGCTTCGCTGGGTTTTTATTTGTTCGTACATTTGTATGTAATATAGTTTTTTTATATATATAAAAGACTGTTTTTCTAAGTAATCTAGAATCTAGCTGCAAGGACCTGCNTTGTTTTAAATTTCTCTAAAGAAAAGTCTTTTGTTAAAGAGAAAATTATTTCTTGTCAACTTTCAAATATAAAAATGGAAGTAGTTTCATTAATAGTTGTATCATAATAGGGACACATGTAAGAATGTAATGTATTTTTCCTGATTGATATTTATTATTTGAACCATTCACACTTCAATAATTACTGTACTCGTTAATTAACAATAGTTTTTAAATGGAAGAAATGATAAACGACTTCCAACCACTTAACACTGCATTGAATAATAACAATCCACGAAAAACCTTTTTTTACGAGTGTTTACTTGTGGAATTTAATAGTGACATAACACTCGTAAAAAAAGGTTTTTCGTGGAAGAAATGATTTTGAACAACTGAAAGTGAATTTTAAAAAATATCTTCCAAATTAAATATAAATTTACAGTAGTATTTCCCAAAATTCCTAAGAGGTAAATGGGTAACAGAAGGATGCTAGAGGTCATCAGCATCAATTTATATGTATATTTGGAGATTGATCAATGATAAAGAATAGGAAAAATCTCTCATTGTTGGTTTTGAATGGATGTAAAAAATAAGAGTTATGTATAGTACTTGTTTATACTTCTAATTTTTGTACAGTGGGTGATAGGTTAACAAACATAATCCGTTCCAAGACTTTGTTCGTTATCTGAATTGTTTGTGAACCAATTATCGATTTACCATAGGTTTTTATGGGAATTTGATTAATTCATTCCAGAGACTCCAAAAAATAAAAAAATATATACTTTTTTACAACATTTATTTATATGTAATAGTAAAAGTACGTATATATGCAGTCTTGCATTTTTATTAGTCACTAGCTGCAAGGACCTGCTTCGCTGGGTTTTTATTTGTTCGTACATTTGTATGTAATATAGTTTTTGTTTTTTATATATAAAAGACTGTTTTTCTAAGTAATCTAGAATCTAGCTGCAAGGGCCCGCTTCGCTAGGTTTTTATTTGTTCGTACATTTGTATGTAATATAGTTTTT
>NW_019384448.1:1073004-1114958 GCF_000671375.1 Centruroides sculpturatus | reverse complement strand
CCGTTTTCACAGAATGCAAGAATTAGGTCCCCCGTTTCCAGACTAATTAGAGAATTTTTACGTTTAGTCAAACGAACTATTTTCAACGTTTCTGGAACGTTTACAATCATTCTATAATCGAACCAATATTCGAATTTTATGTTCAAATTTAATTCGAACAAAACATTCGAAATAGAAAGCCACTTTCAACCACTTTCAGTCTCATATCTCCCGCATCCTTATAGCTATCGAGACGCAACCACCCCTATGCACGAATGGAGACTTGGGGCTACCACCACATACAAACACCATTCACCTGCGATGTGTAGTTTTGGCGAAAAGGTGAAATATAGGAACATACATGTCCATTTTTATATATATATATATAGATAACATTCAGTTTTTTCACTCTTTCCACTTTGTGGGCAGAGCATATTCTAACATGCAACCGGACACAAAATGTGAAATGAGAATTTTGAATTGTACAGTGGGATTTCCCTATCTGTGCAGTAATTAATTGTTCAATTCTGGATATAAGTATTTCTTTTGTCTAGTTATGTTAAAGTTAAAGTGTTTACTTAAATTACATAGTCTATGGGTGAAACCGGTCTAAAACAGAACCTGAATAAAAAGGAAACCAGCCTAAATGGAAGAAATTCTTCAAAACGTAGCAATTTTTCTTTTGTTGAAAAAGAACCTGTTCAAAATGGAAACCTGCCAAACTGGAAAAAATATTCAGTAACATGTAATTTTGATTTACACAGGTTTTACTGTATATTTTATTCAGCCCATGAAAAATGAGCTATGGAATGAATGTTGGTAGTATTTACGTTGCATTTACAGGCATTTGTGTTGAATATATACAATAGATATTTTTTATGCAGCTGCAACACCAATCCACAATTACCAATTTTATCAATTAAACCAGGGCTTCTTAAACTTTTTTTTATTCAAGACCCCATTTATGATTGTGATTTTTTTCGCGACCCAAAAAAATATAAAATAAAGATATATCCAAATTGCAAAAACAATAATGGTGTATTCCTACAGTTCACTCTTGTGTTACAATGGAACAGAGATAACTGAATACACTGAAAAGCAACAACACTACACTAGTTCACACTACAGTGTTGCTGAATCATTGTCTCGCTGCACCAGAAATGACACAAAGCGCAACTCACGAAACCTATGACACAAACCGTGCCATTTTCAAACTCTCACAAATTATTTTCAATATTTTGCATTAAAATCTCGCGACCCCAAGATTTCGCTAAGCGACCCCAAATGGGGTTGCGACCCATAGTTTAAGAAGCCCTGAATTAAACTATAATCCACTACCACAGTGCACTTATCATATAGTAAATTATATCACATGCAGATATACAGTGCACACAGTGCATGGCTAGCAATTAAGATTGAACGATGATTGAAATGAATAAATAATTATAGAGATATAAGATTTGTATTATTGTCTCTATTTTTCATTTATGTCTTTTAGAACAGCTTATTAATGACTAGCAGATGACCCGGCATTGCTCAGACAAAAAGTAACAATAACAAAGATTAAGGTTATTAGATTATAGCTGATCTTACCCGTTTTCACTGAGTGCAAGAATTAGGTCCCCCCTGTTCCAAGACTAATTAGAGAATTTTTAGATATCTGCTTACCACACCAATATAACGATAAATAAGATTCACTGCAATCACTAACTGGTGCATAGTACCACTAAGTGATGAATAATAAACATTTTTGTAACTCTTTCTGGGTTCTTCTTCAGGTTAATAAATTTGAAAAATAAGCTGGATCTTCCAGAATCATTCATAAATATAAATTCGAGCATAAAAATTGAACATTAAGACAAAGAGCAAACTTATGCACATGCACTCCCCATGTCAACTTTATATACGATGGAACATTAAATATCCTTGAGAAATTTTAGAAGGGTCTAAAAATATGTTCAGTTTCTTGCATAAATGCAAAAAAGGTATCGAAAATAGTACAGTAGAAGCTGAGTTCTTCAGGGTAATCCTTAACCCTCTTCCTCTCCCACGTGGTGGGAATTTTGAAAAATCCCTTTTTAATGTGCATTCTCATGGCATACCTATTAAAATGCAATCAAAAACTCAAAAAATCGCATCTAAAATAGTATAACAGAAGCCGAGTTCTTCATGGTAAGTCTTAATTCTGTCCCTTTTCCCTGCGGGGAGAATTTTGAAAAATCCCTTCTTAGTGTATGTTCTCATGACATATCCCAGCTGCGTATCAAATTTCAACTTTCAACTCCTAACTGTTTGGGCTCTGCGCTTATTTTTATCATTATCATCATTATCAACCCATCTTGATTATATTATAAGATAGGATTAATCAGTTTGGCCAAAATAAAACTAATATTTGTGCAGTAGGAAAAACCTTTAGAATAAGGCCTGCCTATGATCATGAAGACTGCCTTTTAATTAAGTTCATCACTGTTTGGCCAGGCCCACATTGGAGCAGCTGTATGGACAGGACTTAACATATTCAGGATGGATTACCCTTGAAAAATTTCTGTGGGCTTTTGACTCATCATTCATTTTAAGATCCTCCAGAGTGGTAGACTGACTTCTCAACTGCTCAGCCATCTGGCCATTTATTCAAAGTTTTAATTAAATATGCAATTAATTATTGTTTTGAATTGTATTCTTTAGTAAGTTGTACAAACTGATATTCTAAAAAACTTTTTTAGTCTATGATACGTGGCACTATAAATGAATTTATAGACCAAGGGAATTGTGGACAGAAAAATTTGGAAACTATTGCTAACAGTATCCCAGAGAATTATAAATATCATAAATTAAAGTTTTTATTTTTCTAAGATGTTTAAATTATATGTACTGTACAAGTTTAATATTTTACAGCTCTTTTATTATTTATTCAATAATATGAAGGCAGAGATAATGTATATTTTAAATATATAGTGACAAGCAATAAAACACAAGTTTATTATTTCACATCTGAAAGGAAGCAATCAATCAGGAATAGATTGTACACATCAATTCATTTTTTTCTCTAAGAATATAAATGTTTAGAATTTTTTGTTTAATCATAAAATTCAAAATTATCTCATCAGCTGGAAATATTTTGTATCTGTGCTTTGAGATGCAAAAACATAATTGAAGTTTGTTTACTTATACATTTTTTCTGCTTTTGTACTTACTAATATCCTTCTTAACATTTTAAGTTTATTATCTATTATACCCTAAGTGATATATATCTTTATCAATCTACTTAGATATTTATTCATCTCAACTTATATCAACAGCTGGTAAATTTCTTGTAATAATCTGTATCTACATAATGATGTCATTTCAGAAAACTTTGATGGTTGACAAATGACATAATAATAATCATCTTAATAAGCTACAGGTTGATACACAAAACCAGCCTCAAACATAAAATAGTTTTAAAGTTTTATGTGGTAATATATGTGTAGTGTTCCGCTACTATGGCTAATTAATTAAACTTGTAAAATTATGTAAAACGCATCTGTTTATTAAAGAAAACTGTATCAGATTTTTTTTTGTTAAGCGTAACGTTCTGTTGTGCATTCCATGTCACGTTTTTGGGATCACAGCAGTTGTAGCTGGAGATTGGCTAAGAAGATGATCACGTGATTGGACAAGTTCCCGGATGGTGTGAGGTATAAAAGTGCATGTCCCACATGAAGAAGGACCTTTTTTCTTTCGATTCTTCAGATCAGACTGGATTCTCAAGCCCCAGCTGGACTGAAGATGAGATAAGATCATAGTGATGATACAACAGGAGTGATAGTATATTGGACTGCTGTGTGCAAAGGACAATCCAAACCCATCGAATAGAATTTGATTTTCCTATCACTGGATACTTCGTGTAAGAATGCATCTAGGAATCAGTTTTACTCAGTGAGACATTCATTTCGTCACTTTTGTGTTTATTTTCTTTGTTAATCAAGCCAAGTGATGACCACATGTTGGATAACAAAGAGCATCGAACTCAGATAAGAAATTGTACTTAAAGAAAATGCTTAACCAGCCTGATATACCAACTTGTAAATCTATACTAATATTATAAAGAGGTAATGTTTGTATGTATGTAAGTTTATGTAAGTTTGTTTGCAGCAGGTAATCTCCGAAACTACTCATCCGATTTCAAAAATTCTTTCACCAATATTTAGAATGGAACCTCAGGGTGGACATAGGCTGTATATTATTCCGTTAAACATTCATATAAATTAAAATATATAATCTAGGTTAAGGCTTTTATGTCCAATAGATGGTGCTACAAGTATGACGCCCTAAGTTTGCTTTTCTGTGAGGATGTCACATAAATTACATACTATGAGAAAAATTTACTTTTCAATAGTTAGCATACAGATGTAATCACATTGTCACTGATACACAAAGCACTACAGTGCTAGTGTCATCCACCTGTGAGAAATACTGCTCATGCATTACGATGTGCATCAGAATATGTACAGAACTACAAGCATACAACCACTGCAGAGAGGTTTTTTGATTGATCACACTGTATAATAAATATTGTGGTGTAAAATCATATGTTGCTAACTCTAAATTAAACAAATCAATAACCTTTAAACACCAGTAACATAAATTTAATGAAAACTTCAAATGTTTTCAGCCTTATCTAAGGCCTACTTCAGGTTTTTAACAAAACAAATTCAAAAATGGAATACTTGGAACAAAGATGTTTGAAAAATTTTTTTTTTTAAATTTCGAACAACACAATATATACGAAAATTTATATGGTAGATAAAATAAAAATCATAAATTCATAACCCTCTATAACCTGCTATATAAGCATTTTTTAAAATGTATCTAGTGCCTGAGATGAATTAATATGCATTAACGTTGCCTGATTTTTCATAAATGTACCTCCCCACATACGATACCATGTTACCAACTTAAAAGTTAATATGCTTGCCGGTTAGACCGACGTTTTATATTTCTAAGGCTTTCAAGTTACAAATGTGTTTCATTTGAAAGGCCTGGAAGCCTTAGAAATATATAAGGTCGGTCTGACCAGCAAGTGTATTAACTTTTAAGATGCTAACATGGTATAGTATGTGTGGAGGTACATTTATGAAAAATCAGGCAATGTTAATGTATATTAATTCATCTCAGGCACTAGATACATTTTAAAAAATGCTTATATATGAGAGGGTTATGCATTTATGATTTTTTTTTATCCACCGTATAAATTTTTTGTTTAAAATTAAAAAAAAAATTTTTTTCAAACATCTTTGTTCTAAGTATTCCATTTTGGAATTTGTTTTGTTAAAAACCTGAAGTAAGCCTTAGATAAGACCAAAAACGTTTGAAGTTTTCATTAAATTTATGTTACTGGAATTTAAAGATTATTGATTTGTTTGATTAGCTTGAGTAATTCAAGAAGATAGTTTTAACTCTAAATTTTGCAGATTTTCTATAATGAGTATTCCTATTATATTCATCATGTTTATTTGGGACCATAAGCAGATATAAAAAAATTCCAGATGACTACATAAAATAGCAAACTTTTGATGGGCAATCAAAGATTTGTCCAAATTTCAAATCTCATTTTGTGAAAATAAGGCGCTTTCATAGTTCATAGTATAAATTTCAAATCTCATTTTGTGAAAATACGGCTTTCATAGTTCTATATATAACTGCATATTGTTCTATAGGTTACTCATAATATAAGTATAAAAATTATAATTTATAATTTTATTTGATTCGTTTTTTGAAACCGTGTTTTCGTATTTATTTACTATTGAACACAAGACTGTGTTATTATTAAAACACTTGATAATATGCTAAGTGAAGTTTATCTGATTCTGTTATGTGCAAATGAAATGTTGTGAGAAACCAACAAATATATTCAGTAATCATTAGAAAGGATTCTGCATATATATTTATCAACTTTGGTTTATGTTATCAATGTTATCAACTTATCCTAACAGCAGTGAATAATAACTTGTGCTGTACGAGTGTCATTGCATTTTTAATGTTGACTGATGAGGGGCTATATGCCCGAAACGTGTAAAAGTGCCCGTATCAACTGAATAAAGTGGATAAACGCCAAGCGTTTTAATAATAACACAGTCTTGTGTTCAATAGTAAAAAAATTATAATTTTATATGTAATATGTATAAATTTTAAATAATTATGTATATTAAGACACAGTATTAAATTATTAACTTTAACAAGAATTTATTATTTACAGCTGTATAGACAGCAACATGGGTGGTGCAGTTAGTGCTGGTGAGGATAATGATGAATTGGTTGATAATTTGATGGAAGCAGAATACATTAAGTCAGAACTTGTAGAAAGTGTTTTCCGAGCTGTTGATCGAGCAAACTATTATGCTGATGGCTGTAAGGAGAATGCATACAAGGACTTAGCGTGGAAGCATGGAAATTTACATCTATCAGCACCATGTATTTATGCTGAAGTGATGGAACGCTTAAAGCTAGAACCAGGCTTATCATTTCTTAACTTAGGTAGTGGAACTGGATATTTGAACACTATGGCTGGCCTTATATTAGGTAAAATGAAAATATTAAAATTTATTAATTAAAATAAACTTCATTTGTATATAATTTATATTTATAAATTTATAATACTTTATATTTGCAATTTTAAAAATAAATGTCCTTTTTTCTCTTTGTTTGAAAATCAAAATTAAAGAATCTGAAACTCTGATTTATAAATTATGACAATTGAATTTTAATTTATAGTTCCTTTAAAAACAGATTCTTCAATGAATTCTTTGTTTTTTATATACCGTATTTAATATGATGTGTTAATAAAATGTGTTAATAAACTTTATCCCTAATTTATTGCATTCTTTTTCATTTCATTTCTAATTTTTTACATTTAAATTATCATCATCAAAATCAGATATTGTTTGTTATAATTTTAAAAATATTTTAAATCTGTTTATTAAAGATTTTTTTTTTCTCAGATTAATTAAATATCATCAGTGCTTCTAGTTTATATTTTATATTTATTTTAATTTAATCTATATAAAGAGGAATACAATAACTTACAAACTAAATTTTAAGAAAGTTAAGATCAGGAATAAATTGTCATGAATGAGTATTATTGTAGGATCAACACGCTATTTTTAGATCACATTTGAATTTCTCATAACACAGTATACACAGTGGCACATTATCCAATGGGCAAATAAAGCAATTTCCTGGGGCTCCAAACCAATCTTTTATAAACTCATTACTTAGAATGATATGGCAAGGATTCAATTATTGTATGGTCATCTGCTAAGTCACATACAGTTCCTACATTGAATCTTTGTGATGTGAAACAAACTTTCAGAATTTCTATTCAAAATAATATACATATGAAAGTGATATCACCTATAGTCTTTGTGCAATATATTATTAGGGAAAGTGTTACCAGACTTTATGTACAGTACATCTTGTTTTGCTTTGAAGGCTGTTAGAATTATTTTTCAATCATTGAAAAAACATTTAATCAAGTATGTTCTTTTTCTCTCTTTTTCTCTTTCTTAGTTGATTATTATTATTTTTTATATATATTTTTTAATCAACTAAGTTAAATAATCTAACTTTTAATCAAATCCATGTAAACTTCTAATCAAATCCTTTCCTCCTTATTAATCATCTGATAGATTTATTGTATGCATAAATTATTGAATTAAGCTTTCTTCAAAAAAAGAAATAACTTTTGCTGTTTTATATAATGATTTTGAAAGAATGCCTTTCCTGATATTTTAAGAGTATAATTTTGTATTTATCAGAAGTTCCTTTAAAAACAGTTAAAAATCTGAAGTAGGCCTTAGATAAAACAAAAAACGTTTGAAATTTTCATTAAATTTATGTTGCTGGTGTTTAAAGATTATTGATTTGTTTGATTAGCTCCAGTAATTCAAGAAGATAGTTTTAATTAAAGTTTTAAGTTAAATACCTGTTCTTTCTTACCTAAGATACTTGGATAAAATATTAGGTTGTTCGGAAAGTAATTTCATTTTTTTTACCACTAGATGAATTAGTCATATTTTTCCCGCCATTTTCATTCTAAACCGTATTATCATTACGTATTTTGACAGCTAGCATTTTAAGGCTTATTTGTAAAAAATTTTGTTAGATTTTGTGCAATTGTTTATTTTTTGTATCCCATCAAATATGGAAGATCGAAAGCAGCATTTTCGGCATATTTTGCTCTTTTATTACCGAAAAGGTAAGAATGCTGTTCAAGCGAGAAAAAAATTGTGTGACGTGTATGGGGAAGATGTATTGACAGGACGACAGTGCCAAAACTGGTTTGCAAAATTTTGTTCTGGCAATTTCAATATTGAAGATGCACCATGTTCTGGATGGCTAGTTGAAGCCAATAAAAACAAAATAAAGGTAGTGATTGAAGCAAACTGCTGAATAACAACACGTGAAATCACTAAGAGATTAAATTTGTCAAATTGAACTATTTATGATTACTTGAAACAAATTGGTTTCATTTCAAAGCTTTATATATGGGTTCCACATGTTCTCAAAGAGAAAGATGCTCTCTTTAGTGGGTTTTTAAGAAAATTGTTTTTTGGAGCTTTTACCAGACAATTTAACAATTGATTCGAAAGTGTCCTGCCATCGAGTAAACAAATTGAGTAATATCATCCAACAGAAAAGGTGGCCAGAATTGATCAACAAAACAGGCATAGTGTTTTACCATAATAATGTCAAATTTCACACAAGTTTGGTAACGCGTCAGAAACTGTTATAACTTAGATGGGATGTGCTATCACACAAACCATGCTCGCCAGATCGAGCACACTCAGATTATTACTTGTTCCGGTCTATACAATTTTTTTAACTGTAAGACATTTACTTGAAATGACAATGTCAAAAATCACTTGGATCAGTTTTTTGTAAGCAACGATCAAAACTTTCATGAATGTGAAATCATGCTACTACCAGAAACGATGACAACAAATATTTGACCAAAATGGTCAATAAATAATTCAACAAAATATTTATTTATTATAAAAATATTGTGTTTTTTTTCCACGGAAAAAAAACGAAATTACTTTCCGAACAACCCAATATAAGTTTTGCTATTTATTCATATACAAGATTTAAATTTCCAAAATTCCAAAATGATTTTTTTTTACAATAATTAACCATATTTATATATGTATATCTTATAAATAAAAGGGAAATTTTTCTAAGTGTGTTTGTTTGTGGCAGTGTTCTATCTATGTGAGACCTTGTAGACATGTTTTTGTTTAGATTTGCAATGTCATTAAATTTTATCTTGTTTTCTCATGACTTTTCAGAAAATTTATCCTTTTATTTATATACTTTCTTAAAACCCAGAACCTTAACCACATACTAATATTTTAGGCTTTGTTTGCATTCATCTTCAGTATCACAAGAAATGAAATTAAGTTATGGCAATGCAGCACTTGGGTGATCTGCCTAGAGGATGCCTTCTGGGAGGTCTTTTTAAGGGTAGCTGGCCCTTATTCAGGCGTTACAGACTTGGAAAAAACCCAGAAAACTCCATGTGGCCAGCCTGTCCAGATGAGGCACAAACCCACAACCAAACTCCCAGGGAACGAAACTGCTTTGCCACTTATGGGCCTAATGAAATATTGGAAATTGAACACATGGGTTTGAATACATATTCAAACTCATAAATTGGAACATACAGCAAATATACATTATATTTTAAATATAAATATATAAATTTCAAAAATAAATAAACTGATTATATAAAATACATATGTTACAGGCCTAACCCAATTTCAGGCCAAACTAGTTTGTCCTAGGCCAAACGGGTTTATCCTATGCATGTCAGGATATGCTAGTTTAGCCCAGGACAATCTAGTTTGGCCTAAATACTTTAGGCTTAACTAGTTTGACTTAGGCCGAACTGATTTAGAATTATTATTCAAGTATATAAATGGTTAAAATAAAATTAAAAGGCAATCAATTAGATGAACAATATCTATTCAAACATAGTCTACTTAATTATAAAAAACAGTATTGATTAGAAGTGGCACAACACTTGTACAAAACTATAAAATAAAAATAAGCTAATCAGTACTTATCAGTTTGTATTTTTTTTATTAAGCCATGCACTTTTAAAGGTAATTAACTTTCAAAAATATTTTCAAAAATTCAAACAAAATAATAAAAACAAGTTTTAAAATTAAACTAAAATTAAAAATGAACTTGTTTGTGTTTCTTAGTGTAACATATAAAATATTTAATCTTTTATTAATTTTACAGAGTAAGTTAAAGTGTACCTAGTAACCGCAATGGCGGCACTTCGGACTGTTCGTGCTCCTGGCAGACTCCTCCCGGAGGGGAGCCGCCAGCAGGCCGCCCATTGTTTAACGTCACTAATTATTGATTCACGGTAGTTCTTGAACAAAAGAAAAAAAAAGGAAACGTGTACTAAAAATGTAGTTAACCTAACCAAACCAACCTAATTGAAGCACCGCCACTGGGGTTACCTAGATACACTTTAACCACCGGGTGTACTGTGGTGGCATTTCGAATTACACAAATTTCTTTTTTACACTGGCACCTATTTGTAGTACATAAATCAGTTCGGTCTAGGTCAAACTAGTTAAGCCTAAAGTACTTAGGCCAAACTAGATTGTCCTGGGCTAAACTAGTATATCCTGATATGCATAGGATAAACTAGTTTGGCCTGAAATCGGGTTTGGCCAGTAACATATACGTCTCACGCACCGGTTACAGGTTCCGGATAGTGTAGTGTAGATTTCACCTCGGTGCTGAGATTAGAATAGTTTCTCTATTTAAAAATTTAACAAGTGTATAGATTTAAAAACAGTACCTGAATTTATTAAAAAATCTCTCTCAAATGATTAAAAAATTAATTTTTAGTAGTGCAACCTGTAACAATCTAAAGTGATATATTTTAAAGAAATATTGAATGTAGATGAGAAATAAGATTTTTAAAATTCTTTCAAAATATTCAAAATATTAGGTTTTATGTTGGAAGTGATAAAATTAATTACTTACTTACTTAATTAATTAATTCCTTTCACTCAATTTAATTCACTTAATTTAAAGTTAACACACCACTTAGCCAGTTTTAGTTAGTTTAATGTTATTTTAATCATGTGCTCTTAAATTTATACAAATTAATAATTAAATTGTTTTACTATTTTCAAAATGGAAATAACTGAATGTGAAGTTAAATATCATTGGTGCACAAGAATAATGACACAACTCAAAAAAATAGTTCTTCCAGAACAGCCACTTAAAAGTTTCTTGTTTCCTGCAAGGCTTTGTCATGATCTTGGATTTTTAAAATTTTCAAATCTATTTTGGAAATAAATATTAGTGTTCGTCCTTCCACATAAAAATATGGAGAGTTTGCTATACATTTCTACAATAAACTCTAAATTGGAAATTTTTGAGTTGTGTCACTATTCTTGTGCACCAACAATATGTTGTTTTCATTGGTGAAATGGTCATTAGACAGTGATGTCATTTTGTTAATAAAATGAACTTTCATAGTCATTCAAAATAAATTTATGGACTTTTGCAAAGTTTTCTATACACATGATAGAATGGGTTTGTAGGAAAGTATAAAATAAAAATAAACATATTTTTCTTGAAGAAAAGAAGAAAAAATTTATGACACCACAAATCCAAACATAAACATTTTTATAAATATTTTATGCAGATACAACAGTATGAAAATGCTACAAACAACATTTCACTTTTTTTTATTTATGAAATTATTAAATGCAAATACTTATTGTTAGTCCACTACTTGTATATACAAGGAAATATTGCCAGGAAAAACACAGTAATAATTGAAACTGCAATAAGTGAGAATAACCTATACACCTTTTTTTAGATTATCAATATTTCAAAGATCTTATTTCTATCACTTTTCACAAAATATTGATGATTTTGAATATTCACTCCATGTTGATTTTTATTGTTTTAAAAATGCTAGTAAAAGGTTATTATCTAATTCTTTAGTCTTGTCTTTCATTTAATGTTTAACTTATTGTACTTTTTAGCTTTTATGTAAATTTTACATTACATTATTTTTCTTTTGTAGTTTAATATTTGTTCAAGGTTTTCATTGTTATATTTTTAATGTGAGGGAGGAAATCCATTGTCATAAACATTTCTTACTTTAAATAAGATTAATAAGTAGATAAACATATGGGAGATAGGAGATTGTTGCAAAGAATTTTCCGTAATTATGATTAAAATTTTAAATATTAAAAATTAAGCTAGATATTATTTATATATTTACTTTTAAAGAAGGAGGTAATAAATTAAAAGCAGCTTTATGTTTTAAAACATTGCTAAGTAAAAAACATGAGAGTTATTTTACAGATAAATAATGTAGGAGACTTTTTGCTTTAAAAACTGATTTGTCAAAATATTTTGAAAACAAATTTTATTGACATTAAATCATTAGGAGTTCTCTCAAATTCATAATTTTGCCTAACATAATGTATTTAAAGTCGCAACATGTTTTAAAATTTAAATATGCCAATTGGTACTAAACTAACTCCTCAGTTTAATCTATTTTATTGCATTTTGTGAGTACTCATTGTTACAATAACCTGCTGTTATAATAACATTGACATTAAGTAAAATTAATACCAAATAATAAGTGAGTGGAGAAAGTTTTTCTTGTGTTGAAACATACTAGACTAATTTAGACTATAGTTTGGCTAATTATTAATAATTAATATTAAATAATTTTTTCTAAAGGTTAGACTGCTATATTATAACAACATTAACTAACAATTACAATAATTCTTGAATTAAATTTAATAATTTCATTTAATAATTATTAAATTTAATTCAAAACAATAAAGAAATCAAAACTAAAGAACACATGACATCTGTTTGTTTTTTTTTTTTAAATACTGTAACATATAAATCTTTTACATTAATTAAACTAACTGTATAAAATTTTGTATAAAATTTAAAATATTAAATAACTTTCAGTCTGAGCACATGTTAGCAAAGACAATAGCTTAGTACAGTGGTATGCACACATAAGCATACACTTGTATATTGTCTTCACTAATGTGCATTTGAAGACCCCTTGTGTATATGATATTTAGTCTTATCAGAGAAAGCTAGTGAGAAATTCACCACCTACAGAATTCAATTGTAGGTGTTTGATCTGTCCCAAATATATAAATTGTAAAAATAGTGTAAAAATAATAAATAGAATTTATTTTTTTATTTTTAGTTCAGTCATAATAATAAAATAAACTAAGAAAAAGTTAAATAGAAAATAATTATAATGTGAATCAACTTCAATTCACAATTGGAATTTAAAATTAGCATATAACTTGCCCCATCACATACGTAACTTGCACCTTCTTTCAAAGTATCTTTCAAAAATTGATAATTTGTGGGTTATCTACACAAAATTATGGTGATATAGATTTTGAATATATATGTGTATTTTCATATAAAATGTCTGTTATGAATATTTTGTTAACTTTGATAGGTCCTTATGGCATTAACCATGGTATTGAAATTCACCATGATGTTGTACTCTATGCTCAAGAAAAGTTGCATGAATTCAATACTGAATCATTAGCAATTGATGGTTATGAATTCTGTGAACCAAAATTTGTTGTTGGCAACTGTCTGCTGTTGGACAGTACTAACCGACAATATGATCGTGTCTACTGTGGTGCCTCTTGTCCAGCTGAACATGAAAATTACATGAAAAATCTCATTAAAGTTGGTGGAATTTTAGTGATGCCATTAAATGATCAGGTAAACATTTTGAAAATTACTTTATTAAAACAGTATAGAAAATTTATGAATTGTTTTCAAAATGAAATCATGATTTATGAAGTGTTTTAAACAATAGACGTTTCTGTACAATTTTAATTAATTAATTATAAAATGATATTCATTCTTTCCATATTTATGGATCATCCATCATCCATTAATTACATGTACACTTTAAGGGATTGAGGGGGTTGTGAGAAGTATATTGTTTAAACAGTTGAGGTATTGTTTGTATTGAAATGAGAAATATACGAGGTATAATTTTCAAAAAGCAAAAAAACAACTTTATTTTATATCTTGAACAAAAATTTAGCAGGTTCCAACTCCAAGACAAGTCCTTTGTAATTCCCGTTACTTGCAATACAACTATATACAGAACCTCATGGTATAAAACTGGCTCTGTCACAAACCATATGTCCTGGAAATAACAAATGTAACAGTTTCGGTACTTTACAAGCACGGGTCACGTCCTTATGCTAATCTCAACCTACTTATGACTAAAATAATATGATATATGTACAGATAGAGGAAGGAAGAAGAGATCTAGGACAGGGGTACCCAATTGTCTTGAATGTTCCCTTTGCACATTGATCAGATCCAACTTTCTTTGTTTCAGTTAATGTTCTCTCTCTCTCTCTCTCTGAACTTCTCTGTGATTTTGGGCAGTGGTGATATTCGAAATACAGTAGAGCATCGATTATCCGACTCAATTGGGGACTCAGGTTGGTCGGATAACTGAAAAATCGGATAACCGAAAAGAAGGAAAATAATACATTATTAGTATAGTATATTAGGATATTAGTACAGTATATTATTTGTAATTAGGATATTATTTGTAATTAGTTTATTAGTATATCGCTATTAACCAACTTTGTGTTGAATTTTCATCGATGTTTAGCCTAACAAATTTTTTTTTAAAAATAATAATCGTCGCTATTGTATCGTTAAAAATTATTTTTAAATTATTTTATTGCTCACAAAACAAACAACCACTCATAATTAGAAAATTAAGTCTCGTGTAATTAAATATTGGCCTCCCTTCAATGGTCGAGCCGTTGATGCCAGCTAAAACATGCAAATATTTAACAAAAATAATATTAAAGTAGCTAAGATATAGACAAATATTTTAATGCCACATCACTAGTGGACATTTGAAATTTGCCAACTAGAACAGTCGGTTAACCAATGTGACGGTTAATTGGGGGTCGGATAATTAATGCTCTACTGTATTTAACAAAGGGTTCGCTAACAGAAAATTTTTCCTTAACAATTTTTTTTTTGCTCAAATGGTACATTAGCAACATTAGTGCAAAAACTGACCTTAAGATATCCATATAAGTAAAAAAGATGCGTTCGCAAAATTAAGTCAGTTAAAATTTAACATTGTTTATGCCAGAACTATATTTTTTTTGATAAATAATAAAAAAGTGTTCAAAATGGTTTATTTTGTACATATTTGAATATTTTTCATTCAAAATATTTTATAAACATAAAAATTGGCTTTTTTTTAATCAGAAAAAGTCATAGGGAAAGCAGTTAAACAAGAAAAACTTTTCTAAATCATTTATTTTATCGTTAGATATTATTATAATAATAGACAGATTTCATCATCTCTCGAAATACAATATCTTTCTTATTTCGCTGTTGATAGCCCGACACGTGCTCCGCAGCCATCTTGTATTTTCTTGCGTGCATGGGATTGTGGGATCTCTCTTATGACTGGATCTAGTTTCAAGAACTCTCAAGTCAATTGCAATTGAACCTCGTTTTAGTCTAGATTGAAACTGTCGATGGAGGTTGCACTAGGTGAACAGGGTATAAGGCTCTAGTTTAGTAGTGTTACAGAGTATAATATGTATATTTTAATATATTTTTTAAAAGAAACAAAATCACTGAGAAATGTTGTGTGTGTTTAACAACGGGTTCGGAAAACTTTGAAAATGTTAACAATGGGTTCGGCCGAACCTGTGCGAACCCACTGAATATCACCACTGATTTTGGGATGTTCTCTCTGAAAACGCCTCAAAGACACTTCGAAAATTGTATCTGTATGTATTCCTAACTTGAACACCACTTCCTCACGCTTTTGTCATCTGCTGAAAACGACCAAGAGTTTCTTCTCAACACATCTAGTCCCCTCAGTATCTATCTTAAAAGTGCTTAACTCGCTCCCGCTTTTCCTTCAGGGCTTTTTCTCCTTCTATTGTTCTTACTGAATTTCTTGGAAAATGAAACAAAAAAAAGCAAGAATAAAGGAAAGTGAAAGAATGAAAAGAAAATATGATATGAAAATATGAATAAGAAGACATATGCCAATTTATTAGAGATATAAACAGCAATACTTATGGCCTGGAATTAGAACTAGAGCAGCAAAATCATAAAAGGATACATTTCTTAGATATAGAAGTCGAAATAGAAGAAGAAGGGCAAATCGCTACAAAAGTATATAGAAAGATGTACATTCTGGATTTGATACCACGGTCCTCTCATGACCCAACAAGCTACAAACTAGCAGCATTTAGAGCACTGATTAAAAGAGCATACACTCATTGTAGCAAGGTTCATGACACACGTAAAGAGCTGGAATACATCGCAAAGCTAGCAAGAGATATAAGACTTAAACAAAATAAAGTAAAAGCCTTAATACAAGCAGAAAAAGGAGGCAATAAGAATAAAGATAAGAGAGAGAAAAAGGAGTTCACTGTAATGGAATACAGAGCACCGTTAAGTAACATATACAGAAAAATAGGAATAGAAAGCAACAAGAAAATATCGTATAAGAGAAACGTGACAATATTCCAAATGCTAAGAAATGACAAAACACCAGTACAGGAGGCTGGTTCCAGGTGTGTACAGAATACCGTTGCATGATAAGAGGCTGAAAAAGGAGATATATTATATAAGAGCCACAAAGAGATCGTTAAATGAAAGATTGAAAGAGCACGAAAGGAATATAAGTTTTAAACAACCAATCACAGCTTTGGCTAATTATGCAATTGCAGATCCGACAGAGATTGAAATCAAATGGAGCAAGGCAGATGTCATAAAAAAAGTTGAAAATAGAAGACATCTAAAATATGCAGAAGCCTGGCACATTTACAAATACAAAGAAAAAGGGCAAAATATAAATTTTCGAGAATCAAACAAAATAGCATCAGCATGGAAAGCGGCGGCGTTACAATTATAAAAATGGACATGTGCAATTGAATATGAGAAGATTATAGAAGTTTATAGAACGTTTTGGAATTTCCATTTGGCAAATTTAAATTCTATTAGTTCGATCCTGAAGAAGGTCTGTTAATCTGACCGAAAACGTTCGAGAAGTTTTTAAAATAGACTGCATTTTAAAGGTATTTGGAGTATATTAATTCACTGTCATAACATTCTTAATTAGAAATATGTTACATTTTTAGAATAGCAATGACATACCTGAATAGAATAAAACAAAATAATGACTGCATTATAATATTGTAATAAGTAATTTTTTTTTACATTTTTTAAATTCATTCTGCCAAACAGGCATGAAGAAGCTTTTAACAAGCTCATCATGCCTTTAATCAGGTACATAATGAGGCTGCTGGATAGCAAGAAACCTAAACATCCAATATAGTCCATCCATAAATTTTCCAAGGATCTGATCTGTAATTGATTCACTGATATTTTTGGTGCTTTGATGTAGTTGTACAGTTATATGGTACATAGTGTAAGCTATTTTTAATTAAAATTGTTTATGTAAAAAAAAAAAATGCATAACCAGTGAATTTTAATAATTTTTACAATTCAAAGAAGATTCTATTATACAAATATATAATTTAATTTTAAGGTTTATTTTAAGTTGGTAAAAAATATATACTTATTAGGGTTTTAATTTATTAAAGTTATGTTTTAAAATATAATTCACTTTTCATAGCTTCTTCAAATAACAAGAACAGGTGAAACAACATGGGATATAAAAAATCTTCTTCCTGTTTCATTTGCATCGCTTGTAAAACCAGTTCCACAAGAAGCACTATCAAATAGTGTTAGATTACGTAAGTAAAAAGTTATTATTTATTTCATATACTCTATCCAAAATCCTCTGAGATTAGAATTCCTATTATCATCAATATAACAGAAATGTTAAAGAATTGAAATTCTAATAAAATAAATTATTTATTTTGATAAAATAAATTTTACTAACAGTATTATAGTACACAAGTATGTCGAAATAGCTTCAATTAAGTGTAATTTTTCTCAATGTTTTATGAGTTATGATCTCAATTATTATTATTATTATTATTATTAGAAATTCAGATTTTTATTCTATTGTAATTATATAAAGGTAATTAATATAATAATAATTACTGGAAAGAGACTTCTATGTTAATATTTAATAGATACAGTATGACTCTTAACTTCAAACCCTTCAGAGTTCAAATGCTAAATTTGACTAAAGTTTCCTTCAGATTTCAAACATTGCTTCAGAATTCAAACTGTACATGCACTGAAAAAATATGCACTTGAACTGTAAATGCAAGTCATCTCTTTTTTGCATTATGCTCATATGTTTTCAGTAATTTCTTTTGCTTTATTTTTGGTACATTTGGTTATATATACAGGTAACCCCCATATAACATGGGAGTTACGTTCCAAAAAATTGCCGTGTTATACGAAACAAAGAACTAGTGCGAAAAGGGGGGTTAGGTTCCAAAAATTAAAAAACATGTTGTTAAATCCTTATTTAAATCAGATTTATTATTCATTTTTTTCATAGGTAAAGTACTTATTTATTATTTAAGTAAATATTTTACCAGAGGATTATTCATTTTATATGATGATCTCAGCATGAGCATCATCAACTGGTAACAGTTTGTGGGTGCATTCGTTAATAGCGGTCGCTCTGCAATGGGAGTGTGCTGCTATTTGTAGGCATTTAGGAACGACAGTGAAAGAAAAATGGCGGTGCCCGCACTATTGATAGTATCGCATGGAGGAATCTATAATTCTTAAACGAACTTTTAGTGGCAAAAGAAGGGTCCCAATTGTAAAATTTAGCCATTAAATTGATTATTTGTTGAAATAGCATACAAAGTAGCCATGAAAACAATTATAATGCTCGCATGGAGTTACGCGGAAGTATAAAAGAATGCACCCTTTATTACATTTCATGTTATACAAGGGTTTTACCCAATTTCCGAACTGTGTTAGAGTGAACCCGTGCTATAAAACCACCGTGTTATATGGGGGATGTTCCCAAATCTCGAACCATGTTAGAGTGAATCCGTGCTACAGAAGTACTGTGTTATATGGGGGTTACCTGTATTGTGTTTTTCGTCAATTTTTAACAATTTCTTCCTGCAATTTTTCTTTGTTGACATTATTGAATTCCCCATACACTGTTTATCCATTAGTTGAAAATTTCCCAAATGTAACTTTTTAAACCACATTTTTATATTTGAACCTTAGGAGCATCTTCCCCATACACTTTACAAACCTTTTTTATTGTTTGTATGGTGTTATATCCTTTCTGAAATTCATAGAGAATAGCATGCTGGATATGCTTTTTATCTGAAGGCATTTCGATTTGATTTTATTCAAACAAAATATGAAGTCAAAATTTTAAAATAAGCTTCTAAACAAAGAATACAATCTCTTGTTAACAATAATGTGTTAAATTTCATGACTATTACAATTAAATCACACAACTATATTAAATAATAACAGCTTATAAAAATAGGCAAAAAATTTCTGTTCAACTCAATATAACCTTTACTAATTAACTATGAAATCCAAGAGTGTGGAAGTAACAAAATCTAAAAGGAAGGTAGTAGTATTGATAATTGAAATTAGAAAGGAACTTATTGTAAAATGTGAAAGTGATACAAGTGGTAATCTGGAAACTATGTTTAAGATGACAAGTCAATGGTGTGCAACCTGTAAAGACAATTTTCATATTATTTTTATGATTTTTTATGTAATTTATTTATTGTTTTCAAGTTTTAATTTATTATTAGAATGTAATTGTCACACATTATAAGTTTATCAAGATCGAAGGAATGAATTAATTCACTTTCCTGACTTTGAACAATTCAAAGTTTGAATGACCTCCTGGAATAAATTAAGTTCAAAGTACAAGGCACCGCTGTACATAGATCAGCCATTTCAGCATTTGTGAGCCCAAGGGTTTCAGGGTGTAAATTTTTGAGTTTAACATATTTTTACATTAGAGGATGAAAAAATAATTTATCGCAAGTTATAACGGAAATAGAGAGGATGTCAAATTTTACACATCCACAAGGTAGGAAGGAAGAAAGACAAGTCATCGTCCATTTGTTAATTAGTCAATGTGCACATGCTAATTAGTCGTCATAACGAGTGAATGACCTGTTGGCTCAGTGCCAACGGCGATCATGTAAAAACGATCATCATGGGAAGTTCAGGGCGATCGTCCCTCCGCGTGATCATCTGGAAGGTCTGAGTACGGTGTCTCCTGTCCGAGGAGAAGCCGGTAGAAGACATAAGCCTGTGACAGCCAGCCAGCCAGCTACCATAGTCCAGAATGATCGTCGCATACCGTCATCCAACATAAGGTATACCTGACCGCCAATATAACTCTCTCACTCTAGAGCCTTTGTAAACTCTCTGCCGCGGCATAGTGACTAGTTAGATCGCCATTATAGATAATTTGTGTTATCCAAATTTAAGCATTAAGTCTGTAACTTCCTTATGTATACTCCTGTAAATTAACTTTAGTTATAGAATAAACCTTTATTTTGTTATTTGTTAAACCTATCTCCTGTCCATCCGAGGAAACCTGTTGACTTACCGACGCATTCCCCACTCGTTTTGCCCTCCTAGCCATCCAAACGACTCTGAGATCGGGCTTTATCAGCCTGTGCAGATTAAGTGGTCAGTACCAGATTAACCTGCTTATCTCACACATTTAATGGTAAATGGCAATTTGTTGACAATATATAATTTTCAAATTAAGTGATGACAAACAAAATTAGCTGCAAATTTCCAGCTTTCTAATTCAATTCTGAAATGAATGTGTGGCTTAAATGCTAAAATTTTAGTTTTCAGCTATTCATATTTTAGACATTTTTGAATCTTTTTGCTTATGGACATTTCAAGTTCTATAAATAAGAATATGATATTACAAGACCAAGTATTATAAATCTTTTGTAAAGTTAACAATCAAATGAGAAAATAAGAAGTGAATTAAAAGTAATGCATATAATTGTTTTATTAAAATAAAAGAAAATAAACTGATTATGCTTAAACTATTGATATGTTTAGAAAAGCATCTGAAAAGAAAGAGATTTTCTCTCAGAAGAACAGAGATTTTTCTACTTCATTGTCAATCTATCCATTGCTTTGGAAAATTAGCAATTGGTTCATAATTTTTTATTACAATTATCAAATATTTAAACTGAGTTTATCTGAGATAATGTGATATTAATTGATAAATTATAGAAATGTTGATAGCCTATTATAATTCCACAAGCAGTCAAAATCAAACTATAATTAATTTGATTACACTGGTTTGGTTATAGTCATGCAAATGGAAAAATCTTACATTGCCTCATCAATGAAAATATTATCACCTATTTTGCAATGACTTTAAAGGAAAAAGTTTAATGAAAAGCTTTTATTTTTATTCTCTAATGACTGTGTTTTATGCTTGATTCCATTTTCTTGGTAAGTATCAACTATTTCAAAATTAAAGTTTATACTTTAATTTTGAAATAGTTGAATAGTCTAATTTTGAAATAACTAGCATCTCTGAGAAATTTTAGAACATGTTAATATTTTATATACATATATCTTTAAAATTGTTCATGTTTGTACTGCTATGAATTTCTTACAGATTTTGCTGTTTGTTGTTATTTTGACTACACATGAAGTACTGTACACTTGGTATACACTTAACATCAAGAATTCTGACAATCTAAATGGCTATAATTTCAGATGTAGTTTTGAAACTGCATTCATAGCTTCAGGAATAATTTGACCATTTTCTTAAGACATTTTACTGTTATTACTTCTTAATGTGTTTTGCAATTTATCTTATGTTTTTTTTGTTTGTGATGCATATATCCAATAACATAGGAAAAGGTTTATTATATAAATTAGATAGTAAAATTTCAAAGTATTAACCCAAAATGGATCTAATTAGAAACTCAAAAGTTCTATCTGCACTTTGAATAAGAAACTATAAAATTATTAAGATTTTTAAACAGAAAATTAAATTTCAAAAATTATTAAAGTACAAAACAAAATCTGAAATATCAAATGCTAAAGTTGCTAGCTCAAAGCTAAGATAAAAGTTTGGTAAGTAAGCAAGCAATATAGTTGCATATAATATTTAAAAGAAAAATATTCATTAATACTGACAATTTAAAAAATTTTTTAATAGTAATAATTTGATAATAGGTGGTGATGTGAAAATTAACAACAAAAATTTTTCTATATTATCATAAATAAGTTTTAAAAGTAGGCTACTTAAAATATCTACTATATTTTTTAAAACTGCATTTAAATTTTTGCATGTATGTAAATATAAAATATTGATTTTATATTGTTAAATCTTCTCATCCTTTATAATTATGTTTTTTAAGTATATAATGTGATTAAATTTATTATAAATATCTTTACAGCCGATTCTCAACCTTTGTCTCTACAAGAAATTTGTCGTTCTTGCATTAGAGTACTGTTAAGATGTATTGTGGATACAGAACATCCATTAGTAAAAGAAAGAAAAAGAAGACATCCAAAGAAAAAGAAATCTAGACATCGTATCCGTCGCATAGTCATTCCTATTTTCGACGAAAGTGATAATGAAAGCACTAATGGAGGTGCTCAGGGTGATGCAGTAGACGACAGTCCCCCTGATGTCAGTTCTGACAGTCATCCATCTTACACATCAGCAGTAGTTGAACATGTAATGAGTCAAGATCCCGAATTAAGAGAAGTAATGGGAACCTCTCCTGCTTCCAGTTTTGATGCTCTGGCTGCTGCCATGGAAAATGATACACCATCAACTATCAATGATTCAAGTACTGGTAATTCCTCCCAATTAAAAGAAGGCAACGGTCTAAGAAATAATCATCTCACTGGTGGAAACAATGGAAAAAAGCATGCTGTTGATTCAGAAAAATGTAGTTCCTCACAAAAAGAAAAAGATTTACAAGAAATGGAAGTGGATGATGACCTTGAACCCAGTGATGACCAAAGTGATCATAAATCTAAATGCAGAGAACCACAGGATAGAAAACGCTGCATGGAAGATGAAGACACACCTTCAGAAGCTGCACATTCTAGTGATGGAAGGAGAAATACACGGAGTTTAAAAAAACGAAATACATCAGTCATCTGGAAGCGAGTGGCCTTTGATGATCTAGAAAGTGATTCTGACAACGAAGAAAACAAAACAGAGGAAGAAGAGCATCAGGAAGAAGAAAAAGAACAAGGAAATTACACCATGTTCATGAGAGAGAAAATAAATGCCCTTCCACTTCCATTAACTTTGAAATTTTATCTTAACTATCATAGAGCTCTACAATAAAACTTTGAGAAAAATTTACATCCATCCCCCTTGTACAAATATTTCTTCCGATGGATCCACATTAACAAAAAGCAGAACCAAAAGTTATATTTTCTATGTTGAGAAACTCAAACCAACAATTGAATGTTGTCTAAACAAGAGGTTTTTTCTTTTTTGTTTTGTTGCTTCTTTGTTTTTATATAAATTTCATTTGATTTAGTTTCTTCAAATTCTTAAACTAAAAAGAAAAATGTAATTTTGTTAAAATACACATTGGAATTTATAGTTTTGAAAAGGCTTTTTTTTAATTTAATTTTATTTTTTGGTAGCCTGCATTCATTTAACTGTTTAGTTTCTTTACTTTGTACAAAAGATAAACACAAAAATATATAAATGTCAAATGTAATTTACATCTCATAAAATAATTTCAAAAGATATATTTTACTGACTCATAACTATGTAAACACCATAAAGAATTTATTTGTATCTTTTTATTTTATCAATAAGAATCTAGAATAGAGTGAAACTTATCTTTTAAATAAAGTTGATACATTCAATTGCTCTAAAAAGTCAAAACTGTATATTTATTGTCTTTGTTTCTATAAATCCATTATAGTAAGTGATGTAAGTTCATTGTTTTAAAAAAAATTTATTATGTCTCAAGGATGGACATTCATGGAAAATTGTATTTCAAATATCAAATACCATGTTTTGTTATAATATATGTTTATGAAAACGACAAAAATTAATAATGAGAGAAAGGTGGAATGTTGATATGCTTGATGCTAACCAGACACTACTCAATAGATATAGAAAAATGCTTTTATTTTAATTTTCACATGGAAAGTTTGAGACTGTCAATGACATGTCTGTTAAATATGTATCTTTATAGACCTGGTAAATGGAATAAAATTTATTAAATAGTATTTTACTTCCATCTTAATTTATTTTGTTTATTAAAGCATGAGAAAATCACAATATTTATAATAGATTATATTTCTAAAAAAATTATTGTAGCAATTTTGGACAAAATACTTTTTGGTTGGAAATGAACAATGCTGTAAAGCAATGTATGCCAAATATGCAATGTTAGCAATTCCATTTATCTTTTTACTTGAAGGAATACCAAAAATATATCTACACATTTTGTGTTGCTTATAAAAATGACTAGATCACCATGCCATCATCATATCTGTTAAAACAAGAAATAACTACTGTCTATTGGCATTAAACAATAGATACATTACATAATGTACATATACATATATTCACGCCCTTGCCCTTTCGGGTTGGCAGTGAATGAGCTGCCTCCACACTGCTCAATCCAAACATACTTCTCTTGCTTCTTCCACACTCATTGGGGCCTTTTGAACACATTTATGCTGACTTTGTCCATGCATACTCATAATATTCTTTGCAATCAAAGCATCTGGCACACCATCAATCCATGTCTCCACAAGGGGGCCTAGTGTGCGGGTCAACATTTACCTGACTCTTGTTTTATATGTTTTTCTAGTGTTTTTAGCCACCCAGGCTGTTATTTGGTACATACTGCTCTTTTGACTCCTTGGTGCATATTGTGGCTGTTTCCTTGTTGTCATTTGTTTCTTAGTTCATAGTTAGAGTCCCTTCCTCCCTCGGTCTAAGCCTAACCATGTGGTCCATTTTATCATTATTGTCTCCATAAGGAAGACTAGCATGCGGGTTTATTAACACCTAGGCTCTCATTCTAAGTTTTTTCTGGTGATTAAAGCCTTCAAGTCTCTGTTGTTTCATTTGTACTGTTCTAATATCCTTTGTGCATTGCTTGGCTGTTCCCTTGTCACCAATTGGCTCTTAGTTTGCTAGTGCCCTTCCATCCTCGGCATAAGCCTAACAGCATGGTCTGTTTTACTGTTGTTACATACTTGATGGTGCTGTTGTTGGCCATGCCGCACATTACTGCTATTTTGACTGGCCTTGCCGCACCTTCTGTGCTGCTTTTCTGCAGCACAGAAAATAGTTCTATTGAATTAATTTTCCTGCACCCCTTGGAGACTCCACTGGCAGTGGGCTGGTAACCTGCTCTAGTTTCTGCTGTTCAGTTAAACAGTAGAGTATTCAACTTAAAACTTTAATAACATATGTATTTTCTTAGCATAAGGTTGCTGTTGAGAACAAATCACACAGGAACACACGTATCCTAAATATTTCAATACAGTCAGTAAATCTGTAACTCTGTAACTCTGTAATAATTTTGCCGATAAATCTGTTATAATAGGACTGAAGAGGGGCATTAAGCCTGAAATGCATATCCTTTCCTAGCAATAAGCCAACCTTTTTCCACTAAAAGTGTTCCTGTATGATTTGTTCTCAATGACAATTTTATGCTAAGAAAATACATATAGTAAAGAGAACAGCAAGCAACCAAGATCTTTTAATAACATACTTTAACTTTATAGGCCATTTTTACTTTTGAAAAAGTAATCATGTTTATATTAACAAGCAATTTAATGATCTATTTAAATCATAGCAAATATAAACAATCATCTTCTGTTAATACATTTGAATCTCAAATTATAAAACTTTATTTTATATCATTGTTTCTAATGAAAGGTAAAAAGTATTAATGTAATACTAAACCTATAGAATGATATATAGGCCTATAAATGAATTAGTTGATAATACAAAAGATATTTAAAAATTCTTATAGTGTAATATATATTTTAAAGACTTACATATGTTTTCCAATTTCTCCAATAGCTAGAACAGCAAATAACTGAATTGAATCCATATTCTGATGTATCTAAAATATAATGAAACAAAACTAAGAAAAGATAATTACAATATATTCTTGAAAGAAATCATTTTCAGCTTTGGTTAGAGCCACTCATTCAAGAAATTTTATAATGTAACAAATATTTTCAATTTGTTACATCATAACTTTGAAACATTAAAATTTTTTATGTTCCAAAGTTATGTTCTTTGCCTGAATGTTGAATGTGCTTGTGTTGATGATGATAACTGTTTAACGCTGATAGACAGTAGTTATTCCTTGTTTTAATGGATAATGTGTTGGCATGGCAGTCTAATCATTTTTATACTTCATGGAAACTGCACGAAAGTGTTTTTTTCAATCTCTTAAAACAGTGGTTCCCAACCTTTTTTCATTAGCGTACCCCGTGACATATCATATCTCTAGATTGTACCCCGTGACAAGTCATATCTCTAGATTGTACCCCTCATTTAAGAAATTTAGTGAGTAACCGTATTGTTAATTTTACATATTGTAACTTTAAATTAAAGGAAAAAAAACCTAAAAGAAAAAATGTATAAAAAGTTGTGATTGTAGCAAAGAACATTTTTTATCTAATAATTTTTAATACGTTTGTGATACATAATATATTATTTTTTTCTGCCATAATAACTAACTTTTTTCTGTACCCCTAAACAACCTATCGCGTACCCCTAGGGGTACGCGTACCACAGGTTGGGAATCGCTGTCTTAAAAGATAAGGAATGTATTCAATTAGAATTCCTCTTACAATGTCACAGGAATGGTATAACATCAAAATATATTTTGTTGAATTGCAGCTCTTATCCAAGATGTATTCAATCTTTAATATCAAAGTTGAAGAAGTTCTTAAATAGATCCATTCATGAAAAAAAAAAAAAAGAAATGGCATCAATGGAGATATTACTTTTATCATGCACATATTAATTTTACTAAAGAATGAAATCCATTAATGCTATATGAACAACTTGCTAAAATCAACATCATCACCTCTAATAGTGTTAAGTTTATGAAGGATAAAATAAACAGAAAACTCCAGTGCTTTCTCATTCCATCAAATGCTTTACAAGATTAAAACCTGAGAAGATCCATTACTACAACTATTCCAATATTGTATTCCGGAGCTGATACATCAAGTACTCAAATGTGGTCCCAAGTATATTCCACCACTAAAAACTGGATTAAGCCATTTAATACCACCAGTTATGGCTATGGTAAGCATTTGTTCACAAGAAAATCGGAGGTCGAACATGGAACTATGAAACTAGCTTATATATAACCAATATACATTTGGCATGCTTTCATATGAGACATAAAACTGTCAACAATGACTTTGGGTTAATGAAGCAGTTTTTTAGGAGAGATGATTTAAAGTTACTGATTATGGATAAGAAAAAAGGTTTGCATTATGGAAAAATGATTTTCTAGCCTGAGCAAATCAATTTCTGTTGCAATCTGGGTTGACTTTATTTACCTCAGATCCAATGCCTTCTGTATTAAGAAAAACAAGAAAAATCATTTCACAACCCTGTTCATCATCAATGCTTACTGGTCCCCTTGACTCACCCTCCAACATCACATGCCTAAGGCTTTTCTTCAAAACAAAAGCCAGTTGGAGCGTAACCAGGATTGGCCATTATGCCCTTTGGTAAACAAACATACCAACCCCATGTATTTTTTAGAAAGAGCATTAACAGAGTTCTTTAAACCCCTAATTCCACCATCAGAGCTGGTAGTTTCTTCAGCTGTGGAAGCAAAAGCAGCAATCAGCAAAATATTATGCATGTTGCCATCCAATATGTTTCTACAAAATTGATGTTGTATCTATCCATCAGTACCCTACTTTGAAGCAGTATTAGCAGCTTTGCTAGCTAATACCATGTTGCTGAAAAAACAGTCTGTGCAATAAGTATTAGAAATATATGATGCACTATTATGAATAACAGAAGATAATTACTTTTACTTTAATAGCCAAATTTAGAAACAAGGTGTACCCATGAGTTCTCCACTATCAGTGATTTTAGCAGAACTAATTATGAGAAACTAATTACTATAATTTAATTTTACTATAGAAAATGAAAAAGACAACAAGATTAGTTTTCTGGATTTACTAATTTATAGAACTCTCACAGGCATTAGCTATGGTATGCATCATAAATTTAGTTTATATTCTTACACAATACCCAACACATCCTTTCAGCCACTAGTATATATTAACAATGCCATTGCTGCACTAATTCGAAGAGCTTATCTACTTCCATCCTACTTATATCACTACTTAATACATAAGGAGTTACAGAGTTAGATCAGCAACAGCAACCCACAAAGCAAGATACAGTAGGTGATCGGTTAACAAACAGTTCAGACTGTGAACAAATCAGACAATGAACACTTTCGCAAAAGATTTTTATATTTAGACAATGAACACTTCACAGAACAAACACAAAAAAAAAAGATGTAAAATAATGAATACCGATTGGTTTTCCATTGTCTCCAGATAACAATTCAAAATTTTTCAGTGTGTGGGAGATGTTGCCATTGATGCTCAACCCAATACTGATCAGATAATATTCCTCCAAACTTTGAAACTCTCCATTGTAATTCCAGCTTTTTGTTTACCTTCCTGACAAATAACTTTTTATAGTCTTTGCAAGACTGTTGAGCACTTGTTAAGTTTTGCATCTGTTTTTATTTTTTAAAGGTGAGTTTAATAGCCAAGGTAGACAGTGGGCAGAAAATGTCTGATGTTCAGGGCCCTAGACATTTTCTTCTTACCAGGCCCCCTTCCCCTCTCACAAGAAATAGAGCACACAAAAAATATAAAATAATAAATAAAACTAAACTAAATAATGTGAAAAACTAAAACAAATCTTAAATTTTTATTAATAAAAAATATTCAATACACAACGATAAAGTTTAGTTTTTCTAGAAAAGTTTGAAGTTTGTTTGTAAATTTAAAAAATTGAAATTTATTTTATTAAATGTCTAACAAAAGTTGTTATACAATAACAATATTATCTTAAAATATTAATTGTCAACAAGACTATGTCTTGTTTATAAAATCGTATGCCTGCTGTGTTACCAGCTTAGAGGTAGGAAGGAGTACATGTCAAGAGTTGAAATTTGGCACAGAGTATTAAGTGCCCAAATCATGCGTGCATAAAAAAAACCAGACTTGTAGATATTCAGGGGCCCGAGAACCGAGTCAAAGTAAAATACAAAATGGCGACTCTCTCTACAAACAGGCAAACCAAAGTCAGGTGGTGAGAGTACCACCCACAGTCGTTCTAAGAAGTGAACTCTGATCCTAGGACAACATGTAGTATTTTCTTTGTTAAATACAATTTGTAATCTAATTTTGTAAATTTGGGAGTGCTTCAAATATGACATTAAAACAGGGTTTTATGTTGTTACAAGTAGGTTTTTTTAACATTATCTAGTATAGTAAAATCGTAGAACTGATAAAAATTTGACGTTATATTGGGGTTGTCGTTACATCTGATAACGTTATAATTGGGTTAAACTGTATATTGTTCGCGCAAAATAAAAAAAATAATTTCAAACGATACAATAGCCACGATTATTTTTTCAAAAATGGGAAATTTTCATTAGGCATCGACAAAAATTCAACCCGGGCCAATAGGTTGCAACGGAGAGAAATTTCGAAATTGGATAGGTTAATTTTACCCAAAATGCATCATGGATGACCTCGTGGTCGTGGCTGGCGAAATTTGAATGATTGCACCCAAAAGCAGCGATACCAAAGAAGATTGGAGAATGAGAACGAGATCTGCTTTGAGCATCAAAGTGATTCCGCTTAGTAGTGTCTTCGAGACATAGTCGTGTCCTAGATACAGTTTTGCCGTTTTACTTGTTTAATTTAACGTTTTTGGTTAATATTTAAATAATATAATATTTTACCAGTTTTACCAGTATTATACAGTTGTCCAACAGAAAAGTAAACTATCTTATTTACAAATCTTTTCAAAATAGAGTTTGACTGGACCCTAGACATTTGTCTATGCGATGATCTGGACCCTGCTGATGTTGTCAGGAAGTATGGCTTGATATGGCTTGAACAGGTCTACAGTAGGCACAATCTTAGCTAAGAAAGATATAATCAAGAAGACTCAAGGAGCTAAAGGAGTAACAAAAATCACATCTGAGAAACAAAGATTGCCATCCATGAAAAAATGGAGATTGCTTTTAATTTTGATTAAAAAAAAAGGGGGGGAAATGAAAAGAGATGTAACTAGTATGACTATCATTCAAGAGAAAGCTAGGGAAATTTTTGAAGAACTGAAGAATATGGACTTTATATGGAGAAATATGGAGTTTGTTTACTCCATATTTGTCATGATGAGATAGAATTCAAGGCTACCAACTGGATGGTTTGCAAAGTTTAGAAGGAGATCTGGCATGCAAACTCTGCACTAGCAAACTCACATGCAAACTTATCTGCACTAGCAAACTCACCATGAATTAGCACATGGTTAATATGCTAATTCATGGTGAGTTTGTTAGTGCAGATAAAGAAGAAGCTGAGAAGTTCTGTCTCAAATTTGAAGAATTCATTAAAAAAGAAGGATACTGTCCACAACAAATTTTCAATTGTGATGAAACTGGTTTATTTTGGAAGTGCATGCCAAACCAAACCAAACCAAACCATACCTACATCATGAAAGATGAAAAAATATTCCTGAGCATAAACTCATGAAAGGCCAATTGACATNCTGAAGAAACAAACTCCATATTTGTCATGAAGAGATAGAATTCAAGGCTACCACTGTATGATTTGCAAAGTTTAGAAGGAGATCTGGCATGCAAACTCTGCACTAGCAAACTCACATGCAAACTTATCTGCACTAGCAAACTCACCATGAATTAGCACATGGTTAATATGCTAATTCATGGTGAGTTTGCTAGTGCAGATAAAGAAGAAGCTGAGAAGTTCTGTCTCAAATTTGAAGAATTCATTAAAAAAGGATATTGTCCACAACAATTTTCAATTGTGATGAAACTGGTTTATTTTGGAAGTGCATGCCAAACCAAACCAAACCAAACCATACCTACATCATGAAAGATGAAAAAATATTCCTGAGCATAAACTCATGAAAGGCCAATTGACGTTACATTTGGAAGCTAATGCTAGTGGTGATATGAAGCTTATCCCACTTCTTGTCTATCACTCTGAGAACCCTAGAGCATTCAAAAAAATTTTATAATTAAAGAAAGACTGCCAGTGATATGGAGATCATCAAATAAAAGGGCAAGGGTCATGCAGGGTCTCTTTTCAAAGAATGGCTGTTTGAAGTTTGTGCTCCAAGCATCAAGGATTACCTTCAGACCAATGAATTGCCATTGAAAGCACTGTTGCTATTGGACAATGCACCAGGACACCCAAAAGATCTTGAAGATAATTTGCTGGAAGACTTTCCCTTGCTGAAAGTTCAGTTTCTGCCTCTGAATACCACTTCGTTGATTCAACCAATGGATCAAGAGGTTATTGCAGGTTTCAAGAAATTGTACATTCGAGCACTGTTTCATCGGTGTTTTGAAGCATGCCAGTTCTTCTCAACAATGACATTAAAAACGTTTTGGAAAGAAAAATTTGATATTCTTGAAGCTACACAGTTCATTCAAAAGGCATGGTTAGAAGTCACTCGATGACAGTTGAATTCTGCTTGGAGAAAGCTGTGTCCCTGAAATTATGGATGAAATTGTGATAACTGCTAGAGATCTGGGATTGGAGATGAATGAAGATGACATTGAAGAGTTCATAATGGAACCTGAAACTGGTCTGATGATGGAAGAACTCCAAGAACTCTTGAATGAAGAAGAATACTGAAAAAGAGGAAGACAAAAGAGGATCAATGTCGACATCTTCTATTAAAGATCTTTTGAAGAAGTGGGAGAATGTCAGAACAACAGTCTTAGAATGGCATCCAAGCCAGGTTGCAGTTAATAGGCTTGGGGAACTCTACAATGACAATGCTATTAATCACTTCCAAAAAATCCTGAAGAAGAGAGAAAAACAATTGACATTGGATAGATTCTTTAGTGTTCCACAAATGGAAAAACAACTTGACTAATAAAAATGCAATACGTGTATATATATGTATAATAATACAGTAGAGCATCGATTATCTGACCCCCGATTAACCGTCACATTGGTTAACTGATCGTTCTAGTCAGCAAATTTCAAATGTCCGCTAGTGATGTGGCACTACAATATTTGGCTATGTCTTGGCTACTTTATTATTATTTTTGTTTAATTTTTGCATGTTTTAGCTGGCAATACTGGCTTGACCATTGAAGGGAGGCCAGTATTTAATTAAACGAGACTTAATTTTCTAATTATGAGTGGTTGTTTGTTTTGTAAGCAATAAAATAATTTTTAACAATACAATAGCGACGTTATTATTTTTTTAAGAATTTGTTAGGCTTAACATTGATGAAAATTCAACACAAAGTTGGTTAATAGCGATATACTAATTACATGGGATATACTAATATACTATACTAATAATGTATTTTTTTCATTCTTTTCATTCAGATTTTTTAGTTATCTGACCAACCTGCCTGGGTCCCCAATTGAGTCGGATAATCGATGCTCTGCTGTATGTATATGTAATATACATATATTACATATTTATTATATATTAACTAGTAGCCCAGGACACCCCTAGTGGGCATTCTTTACAAATTTCCATGAGGCATGGTTTTCCTTTGACTTTTTTGTTCCTATCAATACGCTCTACAGATCCGTTAAAGTCCCAATGGTAAGATTTACCCTCCGAATGAAGGGGTAGTGACTCCCCCAAACTGTAGTCCCCCTGTGCGAACAATACAGTCAAAGGAACCATACCCTATGCGTGACCCTTCGTGAGATATCTCGGGAAGGGTCGCACGTAGGGGTATGGTTCATTAGACATTTATTGTTCGCACAGAGGGGGGTCACCACCCCTTCATTCGGAGGGTAAATCTTACCGCCCCAATCGCGTCATATGGATCTATATTTCTACCTATTAAACATTCTATAGATACTTTAAAACAGTTTAATTTGTTTATTTACCTTCACTTGTAAACCTCGATTTTAAATGTATCTGCCATTTTTTCAACAAATTTCCCGTGAGTCAATGCGTGACGTTCACTGAATCACGGAATGTTGTAAAAGTGAGGTGCAAGGTTAATCAAGGCATATAATAAGGCAAGGCAAGACATATAATAATTATTTATACCATTCCGTGGTATAAATAATAAATTCATATCAATAATAAATTCCTATTACAAATAAAAATAATTTATTGTTAATTTAAAATCTTTGCTAGGGTGCCTCTAGTGCCCGTTTTTAGCATACCGTTACGCAGATAGACGGATACCTGTTCAATGGGTTATATATATATAGATATGTGAATTATATAAATATATATTTTTATTATTACATATAAATAAACATAGTAAGAAAGTATATAATTTTATATTTATTTTTTGGGGTCTCCAGAATGAATTAATCAAATTCCCATAAAAATCTATAGATTGATAATCAGTTAATGAACAATTTGGATAGTGAACATAGTCTTGGAATGGATTATGTTCATTAACTGATCACCCACTGTATACGCATGCAAAATTGAAACATATCAATAACTTGGTATATAGGTTGCTCCTACAGCATTGATTGCACAAAGTGAGAAGCTTGCGTTTATAGCTCCTTCTATTCCATACCTAGGGCCCATTTCATTACACATCACCAAACCTTTTAAGAAATATGGGCTTATTCTTCCAATTAAACTGCAAATAACCTTGCACAGGCTCCTCTGCAATGACAGAGATGTATTTTTCACACTAGAAAAATCAGGAGTTTATTTGGTTCCATTAAAACAGCCAGATAGGGATGCAAATATTTTTTACATCAGGGCCACAAGAAAATTACAAATCCATCTTACCAAACACCAGAACAATATCTGTAACAACAAATGTACTGTACTACAGAACTTTCTAGGAGTGTGGTGGAAAGGAATTGTGTGCCGACATGGAATGAGACTTCACTGCTAATGCAATGTGTTGACAAAAAAGTTTTTAACACATTGTTAAAAATTGAAAATTTTATATAGACAAAAAGTGTTTACTGATGTAATACTTAACTGCACATAATTAAATTCAGAAAGAGTGATTTAAATATATTTTTTTGACAATTAAAAAAATTATTTTCTGCTTATTAATGAAACTTATGAGGGTAGGCTGAAAAGTATGCTTGTAGATCATGCTTGTAGAACACGAACAAAAACAAATATCAAGATCGGGCAAAAAGTACATTAAAGTACAATTCTTAAGCTTCAAGATCATATATTTATTTTTCAACATAATCACTATTATGGCTAACACATTTCTCCCAATGTGTAACAAGTTTTTTCATTCCGTCACTGAAAAATTCTTCAGACTTTTCTCGAATCCAGGACTTTACAGCTGCCTTCACCTTATCGTCCAAGGTGTAATGATTACCTTTGAGGTCTTTCTTGAGTAGAGAAAAAAAATAAAAATTGCAAGGTGCAAGATTGGGAATAAGGAGGGCATGGAATCAGTTCAAACTTCAGGTTTTTCAGAGCCTCTCCAGTTGTGTGCTAGGTGTGTGGACGAGCATTGTCATGTCACAAGATTATTGGCACCAGGCTGCCTCTAACACAAATAATCAATTGGTGCCAATAATCTTGCAACATGACAACGCTCCTCCACATACCTAGCACACAACTGGAGAAGCTCTGCAAAACCTGAAGTTTGAACCAATTCCACGTCCTCCTTATTCCCCTGATCTTGTGATTTTTATTTTTTTTTCCTCTACTCAAGAGAGACCTCAAAGGTAATCATTACACCTCGGACGATGAGGTGAAGGCAGCTGTCAAGTCCTGGATTCGAGAAAAGTCAGAAGAATTTTTCAGTGACGGAATGAAAAAACTTGTTACACATTGGAAGAAATGTGTTAGCCTTAATGGTGACTATGTTGAAAAATAAATATATGATTTTGAAGCTTAAGAATTGTACTTTAATGTACTTTTTGCCCGATCTTGATATTTGTTTTTGTTCATGTTCTACAAGCAAGTGTGCATTACTTTTCAGCCTACCCTTGTATTAAAAAAAATACATATATATAAAATGAAAGTAAATAAAAGTAACTTTTTATATATTATTTTCTTTTTTCCTCTCAATCAGAGAAATTTTTCAAAATCTTCTCCTGGGACACCTACCACAAACTCTCTCCAGTAGACAGTCAATTCATCTCTTTTTACTTTCTGTTATATATTGATATAACAGAGGGAAGTATGGCAATCAGTCAAAAAAATAACCCCCAAGATTTTTAGGTTTTTGGACTCAGGAGCTTGAAACGTTGAAAATGCAGAAAAATTTGGAGTGTTTTCTGTATTTATGGATGTTTGTGTTTGTGTGGGAGGATATGATTTATTATCTTCAAAGTGGAGTGGAGTTAATGAACTCATATGATGTTGTCAAAAATTTCTGAAATTTTGTAGGAAGGTTTGTATATTAGGGAGATTGATGCTACTGAATTTTGGTGGGTAAAGGTTGAGGGGTTAGAAAGATGGAGAGGATCACGTGTCATATCATATCTCAAATAGAATGTTCATTAAGACCAACCCAGACTTAATGATTTTATTTCTTATTAGCATTTACAATTATTTATAAAACTCATCTCTATCCTCAAACTTGCGCTTTTTGCCATTTTATAGTAATTAATAATATATTTTATTTAAAAACTTTTTATAACAGATGACACCACACAATTTCAATTGATTTTGCCAGGAAATTTATGCAACTTGTTGCTTCATTTTTTTTTTTGATCGGATCCTCAAACCATTGCAGAAAGTTGTCATTTGGGATTGATCCCTCTTCCCAGAGAAGTCTGATTACTGAGTTTGAATAAACATTGACAATTATAATTAGTTTATAAATACATTATTATTTTGTGATGTTTAAATTTAGAATATGAAAATAATAAATAAATATAATGATTAAGAGTCATGGCAGTGACTATGCACCAAATGAAGCCACTGACTGACTATATATACATGAATCAGAGTTCCAATTTTCAGGGGTCAATTTCTCCATCTCCAAACACCTGAAGTAATTCCAAGTACCTTGTTTGAAAAATAATTGTTTTCTTAGGTAGTATGCAAAATTTCAAGATTTTCTATAAAGAGGTTCTGAAATATAAGCAATTGAAAAGTGCAAAAATTGTCAAACAATCTGTATTTTCTTCTTTTCTTCATCCGGTACTGCAGACACTTATACAGAAAATAACTACTGGGTCTAGAAAGCTCAAATTTTAAACTTAAGTCTCTCACTATCAATAAGGTGCTGGTGAAACTTTCAGGCCAATGGGTCAAAGTTTATGGATGTTTCCCATACAACTATTTCAGTTTTATGGCTTAATTTTATGCTTATAAGGATAAAATTGGATGGAAACAAATGAATTTTATTCAAAATGTTATCCAGAATAACAAAAGCTCCAATTTATGAAAATTAACACTNACAAACATTACCTCTTTATTATATTAGTATAGATTATTATTTTGTGATGTTTAAATTTAGAATATGAAAATAATAAATAAATATAATGATTAAGAGTCATGGCAGTGACTATACACCAAAGGAAGTCACTGACTGACTACATATACATGAATCAGAGTTCCAATTTTCAGGGGTCAATTTCTCCATCTCCAAACACCTGAAGTAATTCCAAGTACCTTGTTTGAAAGATAATTGTTTTCTTAGGTAGTATGCAAAATTTCAAGATTTTCTATAAAGGGGTTCTGAAATATAAGCAATTGAAAAGTGCAAAAATTGTCAAACAAGCTGTATTTTCTTCTTTTCTTCATCCGGTACTGCAGCCACTTGTACAGAAAATAACTACTGGGTCTAGAAAGCTCAAATTTTAAACTTAAGTCTCTCACTATCAGTAAGGTGCTGGTGAAACTTTCAGGCCAATGGGTCAAAGTTTATGGGTGTTTCCCCATACAACTATTTCAGTTTTATGGCTTAATTATATGCTTATAAGGATAAAATTGGATGGAAACAAATGAATTTTATTCAAAATGTTATCCAGAATAACAAAAGCTCCAATTTATGAAAATTAACACTTTTTATAATGATTTTTCTAAACAGCATATCTAAAGCTCTAAAGCATTCAGTCGTTGCTGACCAAAATGAATATTGAAAGTGTTTGGTCGGTGGCCTTCACCAAACACTAACCAAACTGTACTGTACTTACATTATCGTCTTATTCTTGATGTAATGATACAATTATTAACCAAAAAACAATTGATATCCAAACAAAAATGTCCAAGATATAAAATAATTGTGCCAAGTAAAATATTATGATAATTTAGATGACAGTCAAATTTTTTCTTAGGAGTTTTTCTTTGGTAAAGATAAATCTGGCACTTGGAAGCAAATTGTAGAAAAGAACAATACAAGTAAAAATCTTGTGGATACTTGAAAGTGCCAATCTTGACCAAAGAAAAACTCCCAACAAAAAATTTGACTGCCAACTAAATTTTTGTAAGTTTTTACTTGATGCAATTTTTTTTACATCTCAGATTGTTTGGATTATACTGTTACAATATTCAACTTTTTAATTTTCTCAATCAAATCATTATTTTTATATTAGAAAGTTACCATATTTTATGGCATAAAAGATGTAACTTTTATCCAAAATAAGAAAGGCTTAAAAAAAATCATCTTGCATCTTATATGTGAAGTTGCAATCTTCCATAGGCTACTGAATTTTCCAAACTTTCTTACAGGTAACCTATACTTAACAACATTTTTATTCAAAAGTTGGGATAATTAAACATACTAGATAGCCTGATAGTTTAATTAATGTTAACTCATTAAAATTTTAAAAAATTTTTAAAAAGCAGGCAAATTTATAAAACAAAAATTAATGAAATAATTAAAATTTGTTAGTAATCTTTTGTGCAAAACAACTCTAAAACAATTTCAATAGTTATGTTGCAAAATAAAAAGAGTTGCAATTAAATGTTGTAATTAAGGGTTCAAAAATACAGGCAAAATTAAATAAATAATAATAAATTAATAATTATTAAAAAAAATAAGTATAAAAAGTAAAACTAAATTAATATTAAATAAATTAAACCTAAAAATAATAATATAATTTAAAAAATTACACCTTTACACCAAAACCAAATTAAAAATAAAATCAAAACTAATTAAAAGAAAATCAATTGAAAATTAAAATGTTTTTAAAAACCATTTAAAAGTTGTTTTGAAATTTTCAAAATGTAAATCAAATTAATTTTTAAATTTACATTATTTGTGTGTGGCAATGACAGAACATCTTGTCTTTAATATATACAGATAAAAATTATTAAAAATAATATAAAAACTAAATCAGTATTCTGTATATAACCAAAGGGGATTATTCAAAAATCAAACTTAAAGAATAGTTGTTGCAGAAGCAAATGAATAACAGTCTCTTCAACTCCAAGTCTGATTGAAAAGTGAAGTCTTTTTGTTTCTCCTATCCGTACACAAAGACCTTCCTTCCCCTTTGTTAACCCTTACCACAAATTCATGCCAAGTCCACAGAAGAAGTTAACAGATGGTCCTTTTGAAAAATGAAATTGTAGACCTCATCTGTGACTTGGTATGACCTACTTACACACTGCATCTTTGCAAAGTGTTGATTTCAGTTTTGGTGAGGATGGAACATTTTGCTTTTAACCACATATCACCTAGATCTCCTTTAAGTGGAGTTTAATGTACACTAAAGTAGAAGGTTTCTTAAGCAATGTCAAAAATTGGTGATATAAGAATCCGCTGTAATTGAATGAATATATTCAGATTAATTTTCAAAAATTTTCCTACTCCTCATTATCTGACTATAAAAAGTAAACACACAAAAATGAAATTTTTTAAACTATTGTGTGTTTATTATTAACTAGCTGTATCCAGCCACACATTGCTGTGGCTCAAAATGTACCTATTATAAATGTATAACACTCCCCGCTGGGAGAATTTAGAAAAATCCCTTTTTAGTGTACATTCTTGACATACCCTATTAAAACGCAAAAAACCGCATCTAAAATATTATAATAGAAACCGAGTTCTTCACGGTAAGCCTTAATTTTGTCCCTCTCCCCATGGGGGGAATTTCAACATCTACATAATATAAAAACACATGTGTATTCGAATGCAACGTTATGTCAAATTTCAAAGCACTTGGTTAAGAACTTTCAGAGATTTAAGATTTTGAACAAATGAACATTTACAATTTTATTTATATAGATAATCACAATTTTATCAGATGATAATACTTGAGTAAATTCATTTAGAAGAAATTTTTAAGTATTTTGATTTGACTTTTTCATTTTTATTAATGAAAGTACTGTATATATCTGTTACTTTTTAATTAACTCACACAATTTGTTCTAGAATCTTACTTAATTTCTTTTATTTAAATTTTTAAATCAAAATATAACTTTGCATTAAATATTTATAAATACATTTTCAATTTTATATAAAAGAATCTTAAAATTTGTTTATGAAATTAAAAATATCATTCACTATCACAGTGTTCACTTTGATCTTTGTCTTTTTGTAACAAGAGTTGATTCAACACTTCCAGAAAATGATTAACAAAAGATTCCACTTTTTCATCACCTGATAAATCATTAGAATTGCATAACAACCAATGTATCACATTGTCAAAACACTGACGAAGGTCCATTAGGCATTGTCCTTGGGAAGGATGTAACTGAAACAAGCATCCTTTTGAACCATTGACAGATAAAGTTACTAGTTCATGCTTATTGACTTGGTTTAACTTAACAAGAAAAAAGAAAATACAGATTTTAGAATATTGTTTATACTAATTTAGACAAAATAAAAATATTTATATTTAAACATTATTCAGTAATACTTTCTTACCATATTAAGATGTTTACCAGCAAATAAAATAAGAGAGATACTAGAAATAACTGAAGCATCTCTTACGGTCAGTCTACCTCTTTCTTCTGCTTGAACTCCACTAAAATATATTAACCAAGGACTTGGCCATTGGTTTATCTTGTGCAACAATGAAGATGAAGTTAAATTGGCTTTCTTTCCTCGGCTATCAAATATAAAATGCATCATTTAGATTTATTATTTAAATTTAACAGAATTTTAGATTTTTTTATAAAGAGAATACAGTGTGTAAAGTGATGTCTTTGTCCAATTTATTCTCCCTCGATCCAATGTTCCTACTCGTTGCTTTATAACTTTCGGATACAAAGCAGCACAAAGAACAGACAATACTATGCCAGAATTCAAAGAATATTGATTGTTATTGGTAATCTCACTTTCAATCAAGCCCGTTTCATGTAAATTTTCAGAAAATAAATTTTTCAGTCCTGGATAAGGAAATAATAACAAGTTTCAACATAAAATAATTTATATTTTATCTTGAATATAAATTAAAAGTAAATTTTACCTTTAATGAAATTCATATTCTGAATATTTATTTTATTCATTTCACAGAATTCTAAATCCTGCTGACGAGTCTGACTAGCATTCCAGTCATTATACAGGTTAACAAATGATAAATGATCACTGAAACAATTTGTGTCATACTTTTTCCTAATCTTGGCAAAAATAAATAAGTAAAATATATAGTATAGAGAACATGTACAGTGCATGTGTACAGCTCATTCCAGGAATCTTGAGTGAGCAGTAAAAATGTACATTAACAGGAACTAGATTGATGAATCTGTGACAAAGTCACTGTGCATTACCAAAAAGGGGTTTTTGAATTTTATAAAAGTTTCAGAGCCCCAACTGAATATCATGCATTACCCATCAAGATATATGAAATGTAGCTGTATAATTTTTAACATATCAATTCAATCTGAAATATTATAAAATATAAAATTATTTAAGTTAAAAATATCCAAAATAATAAAATTCCAATATCAATATATGTCTTTAACAGCTAATATAATATGGAAGCTTTTAATAATAGGCATTAGTCTATTGTTCTGGAGGACTGGGAATTGAAGCCAGGTGGTTGAAAATCCATGAAGTTTTTGGGGGTGATCTGTCCCATATATGTTAGACTCAATCCCTCATCACCTAGCTAAGCCCACAATGGTATGGCCAAGTCCACAATGGTTATGATCAAAAAGACCCTCTTAATTCCTCCAGAGCAGAGAGTAAAAAAAACTTATGTAATAAAGCAAACTTTGTGTGATTCATTTCTGTATTAAATTGAATATATTAAAAAATATTAATAAACAAATGAATACGAATATATTTATATTTTCAAATAAAAAATCTATTATTAAAAGCATAACTAATATATAACTAGAATCAAAATTATCATTTGATTTTATATTTATGTATCTTTTTCATAAAACTTCAACTAGGAATTTATAAAATTAATTTATTTTTTATGCTTGGTCTTTTTAATAAAAATTGTCAAATGGAAATAAATACAATAAAATATGAATTATAGCTTATACATGGAGATTTTTATAGCTAAAAGTTGTAAAAATCTGGATTTAAATAGCTGAAAACTGTAAATATCAACTATTTATTATTTACATGTTCTATTGGGTTGTTCGGAAAGTAATTTCGTTTTCTTTCCGTGAAAAAAACCAGAATATTTTTATAATAAATAAATATTTTATTGAATTATATAGCGACCATTTTGGTCAAATACCTGTTGTCATCATTTCTGGTAGTAGCATGATTTCACATTCATAAAAGTTTTGATCGCTGCTTACAAAAAACTGATCCAAGTGATTTTTGACATTGTCATTTCAAGTAAATGTCTTACAGTTA